>NW_020175788.1:1404408-1435182 GCF_003031525.2 Neophocaena asiaeorientalis asiaeorientalis
TATATATATACCATCTTTCTTCTGCAGAAATTGACAAACTGATCCTAATACAAGGGGCCCCAAATAACCAAAACAATCTCGAGAAAAGAACAAAGTGGGAGGACTCACACTTCACAATTTCACAACTTGCTACAAAACACAGTGATCAAGATGGTGTGATGCTGCCATAAGGATGAATATACAGGTCAGTGAGCCCAAAAATAAATGCTTGCATTATTAGGCAATTGATTTTCAGTAAGTGTGCCACGACAGTTCAATGGGGGAAGAGTAGCCTTTCAACAAATGGTGCTGCGATGATGGGACATCCACATACAAAGGGATGAATTTGAGCCTCTGCCTCCCACCATACATAAAAATTAATTCAAAAATGATCAAGGACCTAAGTGTAAGGGCTAAAACCATAAATCTCCTAAAAGGATACATAGGCAAACATCTTCCTGACCTGGGATGAGGCAATAGTTCCTTCCCCCCAGAAACAGTATGATTGACCTTCAAAGCTCCTGCTTTGTACAGCTCTGAAGATCGGTTCCACAGTCAGTGAATCGTTACTCTTGCTACAGTTCGAGCTCCAAGTGCCAGCTTTGAAATGCAGCTAACGGTGCAGCTGAATGCTTGCATGCCTGCTTAGACGGTGCGTGAGCACGTGCGTGCACACACGAACACACGCACACACACACACACACACACACACACAAACGTTGTTCATTGCCACTCACAAAGCCCAGATCAGTCTCTTCCAAGTTTGGGCTCCTAGAAAAAAAATCCTGTATATGCTTCCGTTTAGGAAGGAGAAGAAGCTCATTACCAGGAAGGGCAATTTCCCAGGGTGAGCCAGGAACAGTACAGTCAGGCTGGTCTTGAAACTGTTTTAAATATAGCCTGGAGGATTTTCTACCTTCATAAACAGAAATGAAACTGGGTTTCAAGAACCACAGAACTACCAAGACCAGATGGCACGAATGTTCTCATCCTCTCTTCAGGGACTCTGAAAGAGGAAGAAGAAAGAGAATCCTTCCCAAGGAAGTATGTGCAGCTGTGGAGGAGCAATGGGGGGCTTTCCCCGAGCCGCAAAGTCATCACAGCCGTGCAGCATCTGTTGGGGGTGAGTACTGAAAAAGCCCATTTTCTGGATTTTTAAGCAGTTACTATGGTTACAGTAGCAGCCATCCTAAAGCAGCATTAGAGAGCTCAACACAATCCTAGCTACAACATTTGCTGAAATGTGCTGCAAAATATTATATGAATGAACTAAAACGTGTTGAGCGTTTGCTGTGTACCAGACACTGTTCCAAGAATGTTACCTGTATTAACTCATGTAAATCCTTACGACCGGGATCCATTTTACCAAAAAATGTAAATTGAGACCCAAAGAAGTTAAGTAATGTACCCAATTCACAGAGCTGCCCACTAGGGTTTGGTTTCTGGCCATCTGACTCCAGAGTCTGGGTGTTTAACCTTCCTTCTCTGTTGCCAAACAGTCCAAATAAAATTGCAAAATGAAATTGTCCATCCCTGGGTGTTTTCCGTTTCCTGTACTGCTGTAACAAGTTATCACAAATTTAGTGGCTTAAAACAACACCAATTTATTGTCTTACAGTTTGGGAGGTCAGAAGTCAGAAATGGGTCTTCTGGCCCAAAGTAAAAATGTCAGCAGAGCTGCATCCCTTCTGGCGGCTCCAGGGGAGAGTTTTGTCCTAACCTTTTCCAGCTCCTGGAGGCTGCCTGCATTCCTTGGCTTGTGGCCCCTTCCTCCATCTTCAAAATACATCACCTGCTTCAATCTCTGCCTTTGTTGTCACATGTCCTTTCATCCTGTGTCCCCTGCCTTCTCCTTACAAGGACCCCGGGATTGCATTGAGTCCACTGGATAATCCCTTGCCTCCCTACACCCCCTACAACTCCCACCCCCTCTCTACCACATCCATCGCTCCCTCCGTGGAAATCGGCATCCTTCTTACTATTTATCACGAACCGTCTCACGTGAACAACTTAATTCTGCATTTGTTTAAGCACGCCTATTGGATAGGAAGAGGCTTGAAGGCAAGTATCTCGGCACCCCAGGACCCCTATTATGCTCCGCCAATGGTTAAGTGAGATGGAATGCCTTTTAAGTACTGTAGGCTTCGACTAGGCAGCAAAATATTAAAACCCCAAATCTCAGTTGCAGCCACATGAGAGCAGTGTGTCTTAGGGACACTTTTCAGCCAACACAGGCTGGAGCAGGCCGTGCCCTGGCTCCTGTGAGCCTAATGAGCCACGAGCTCAACTGGGTGCTAAAGCAGTACAAAAAAAATAACTGTGGACTCTACCTTCAGAGCAACAGGTTAAAACTCTTGATTTATGACTCTTCGCAGAAACGACTGGCCCTAGGCCCCGGGGATAGCATAGTGGCAGCCGCCCAGCCCGTTGGTGATCCACCAACCCAACCCACCTCCCGGTGAGGACAAAGCTCTGTGTTCTCCCACTGATCTGGATTTGTATAACGGGAGATGATCGGAAACTCCAGAGGTTAACTGTAAAGATGAGGGGCACCTCTCGGGAATAACTGTGAATTAAATAAACGCTTTGCTATTTTGCCTTTGAACCTTGACTCCCCCATCTCCTGCCCAGGGTAGATTCCTGCCAAGTGTCTAGAGCCTTCCTGCTGATCCCAGCTGTTTCTTCCTAGAGGCCGCCTGGCAACCATTCAAATCTTGGATTCTTTTCTTTTAAAGGCCACTAGTCTCCCTCCTTCTCTCGGGGCTGCAGAAGGGAACTGGACAGCATATCCTGATACAAGTACCCACGCTAAAGTGTTCGTGGCTAAATGCATTCCCCTCCAAGGGCCATTTGCGTCTTAAATGCTGGCTTCTGGGCACTGTCTTAATACACAGAAGTGAATCTTCAATGATATTTATTTTCTAGGAAGAATGGGATGGAAGTGGGGAGTTTTCAGCATCTCTTAAAAATTCACTTTGAGATAAATGTTCTTACAAAGTAAGGTCGTTCTTGCTGGCGAACTGAGATTTGTGTTGGGAGAGATATAGGAGGCTGTTACCAAGCTGATCTTCAGGGCATATGAGCAGTTATAGGCTTGGGGGCCAACAGACAAGTGAGGGAGTTGGAGGGAAAAGTGTGTTTTTAAACAAGAATATAGTTAGTTTGTAAGAGAAAGGGTCTTGTCCTAACTACTAGAGCATTTAAATATTTTCCTTCCCTTCTAAAATTGTACATTTTCTTAGTGTTTTTTGGATCACTAACTGTAACAGATATATAAATGTTTAGAAAACTTATCAGAATGGAAATGCAAAATGGTACACTCACTTTTGGACGTTGCAACTTCTTGTAAAACAACATATTCTTAACATAAGATCCAGCAATCACACTCCTTGGTATTTAGCCAAATGACCTGAAAACTGTGTCCACACAAAAAGCTGCACGGGGTTGTTTATAGCAGCTTTGTTTATAACGGCCAAAGCTTGGAAGCAACCAAGATGTCCTTCAACGCGTGAATGGAGAAATAAACTGTGGTGCAACAGACAACGGGCTATTATACTGAGCTAAAAAGAAATGACTTATAAAGCCATGAAAGGACATGGAGGAAGCTTAAATACATATTATTAAGTGAAAGAAGCCAATCTGAAAAGGCTATATACACACTGTATGATTCCAAACATATGATGTTCTAGAAAAGGCAAAGCTATGGAGATGGTGAAAAGATCAGTGGTTGCCAGGTGGGATGATGGTGGGAGGGATGAATAAATGGAGCACAGAGAACTTTTAGGGCAGTAGAACTACCACATGTGAGACAACAGCAAGTGAACCCTCGGACCTAACGCAAACTATGAACTTTGGGTGATTAGGACCTTGTCAACGTAGGTTCATCAATTGTACCGAATGCACCATCTGATAGGGGATGCCGATAATGGGGAGGCTGTAGAGGGGTGCAAAGGGGATATGGAAAACTTCTGTCTCTTCCTCTCAATTTTGCTGTGAACCTAGACCTGCTCTTAAAAAAAAAAAAAAGAAATCTTAGAAGAAAAAAAAACTTCCCAGTATTGATATTTTTCCTATAGGTTACACATGTTCGTAAATGTTCACTGCCCACATTCCCCAAGTAGAACCGTAATGAATTTTAGGGCAAAAGGACTCCTTGCCTTGAGATTCTCAGAATATTACCCACCACAATATTGTTGTCTGCCAGGTTATAAAGTAGTCTCCCATTAATATGGGCGATTATCTTTTCATAAGGATTAATTTAGGATCCTAAGCTCTTTTATTCATTTAAATTTTGTATGCCTTTACTGTATTTATTTTCTTTATTAAAATGTATATATTGGGCTTCCCTGGTGGCGCAGTGGTTGAGAGTCCGCCTGCCGATGCAGGGGACACGGGTTCGTACCCCGGTCCAGGAAGATCCCACATGCCGCGGAGCGGCTGGACCCGTGAGCCATGGCCGCTGAGCCTGCACATCCGGAGCCTGTGCTCCGCAACGGGAGAGGCCACAACAGTGAGAGGCCCGCGTCCCGCAAAAAAAAAAAAAAAATTTATAGAAAATTTAGAAAAGAGAAATCTTAAAAAACAAAAGTCTTCCATTATTCCACCACCAGGGATCCTTCCAGCAATTTTTTCTATGCACGTTTATTTAAAAAAATCAGGATTATACCATATTTAGCACACTCTTTTTTACATTCACTAGAGTTTGTATGTCTTTTTACATCACTAAATATTCTTCTGTGTAATAGACATGCCAAGTCCATCTGTAGAGACCCTACCCTCTCCACCCAATTTAGGACTGGAAAAGATGACCTTAGGGGCCTCACGATCACACCTCATAACACCTCTTCACTCACTCCACGGCCAGTGTCCCCCTACTCCACATCACACACACTCGCACACGCGCACACACACACACACACATACTCCCTCTCTATCTCTCTCTCTCTCCCCTGATGGGGCCAATCAGATTCTCTCTCCCAGTAATTTGGAATCAGGCTGTGAAAGTCTGGTCTGTTACAATGCCCAGGATGGAGGTCTTTGTACTGACTTGTCCTGTGAGTTGGCTGGGACTGATGAAATCGAGATAAAATGCTACCTGCAAACAGAAGTTCTGCAGAGATATCATGAGTAAAGCAAGTGAGCTGATCTACAAATAGAAGCAGGGTAGCAGCGTGATCCATGGAGAGGCAAGGATGGGAGACCACAGGTATCTATGGGTGAAAAGGTGAGTAGTCTTGACACCTGATTTCCGCTTCCAGCTCCTATGTGACCTGGTGAGACTGTTTCCTCCAGTGTTCATAAGTTTATTTTGACCTTTCAATATTTTACCTTCTTACTTTACTTATTAAGTGAATTTCAACTGAAGAGCATTGACTAAGACAATCTATAATGTCCTTTCTAATAACTGCATAGTTTTCTCTTATATAAAAAAAATCATAATTCAAGTAGTTCCTTGTTGGTTATATATTAATTTGCTTCCTTTTCTTAACTATTCTAAAGATCACTAAAGTAAATATCATTGCAGCTAGATCTTTGCAAATATTTCCTAGGGTACATTATTAGATGAGGAATGATGGGTTAAAGGAAATGAATATCATTCCCAGTACTGTTATGTATGAAAATTCCTGTTTTCTGCATCTTTACCGATACTAAGTTGACAATTGAAAAAAAGAAGCCATTCTGCCAATGAAATTAGCTAAAAATACTGTCTCTCAGTATTCATTTCTGTTTCTTTGATGGCTGGGGTTACACATACTTCCATATATGTATTTTGCTCGATCACTCTTCTTCCACTATGAAATGCTCATTCATGCCTTTTACTCATTTGCTTTTATTTACTTGTTTATTTATGTCTTCTTGATTTGTGAGTATTTTCTCTTTTTAAAATTAAGAAGTTAAATTTTGATTCTCACGTACTTTAAGGTTACCTTCTCCTCATTAATTATTTGCCTTCTAATATATGATATTTTGATATACATTAAAATACATTAGTATAGTCTATACAAATTCGTACGGTCTATACTATATTTGTGTAGTAATATTTTCCCTTATGGTTTATTCTTTCAATGTCACAACTAGAAAGGAGTTCACCTACCTAAGATTATATACTTATATACTTTCATTTTTAACTGGGCACGTTGAAAACAAAAATGAAACACCATGGCACTTGGAAATCAAATACCTAAATGACATAAAATGGAGACACAAAGCAACATATATATGCTGAAAGACAAAATCCATTACTAAACTGTTTTTAAATTTTAGGCTGGCTGAAAGTTACCAATTATGAACCCATTCTTTCTCTAGGAAACAAAGCAGAAGTTTCATCTCAGATTAAATTTATTTAAAAATATTTCCATCCCGGTTACATTCACCTGCATTATTTAAGCCCTTAAAAATTACTAGGGATAAAATGAGACAAGAAAATATTAAGTAACTCAGGTGGCAAAGACTTGTATCTATTCCTATCTTTCCCGTGGATAAAACTGCACGGAGGCAATGATGAGAATATTCACTCTAGACCTCTAAATGCATATCACCCTATCCTTCGTGTGGTGGAATAAGAAGAGTTATCATCTGAATGTGAAATGCTGTCATCTAGTGGACTGCAGACTTCACCATCGACCTGGTTCCTATTCAGAAATGTCCCTGGAGAGTCTTAAATTGGTGGCCACAGAAGTCTGCAGCCTATAATTCACATGATTATTTTATTATCTTTTTTTTTTTTTTGGTCTTGTGCCAGAGAAAGAAGTAAAACAATGCATTGGGAGTTACAGTAATGGAGATATAGCAGGGACCAGGGAGGGGAGAGCTGGGGGAGGAGAGTAAAAGGGGAGGTTGAAACCCATACTGTCAAGGGTATATTGCAAACTAGCTGTTGTGAGGTGTTCTGTTCCTGAAGTAGAGATTATTATCCCATTTTACAGATGAGGAAACAGAAGCTCAGAGAGGTCTAGCGACTTCCGGTGGTCACACAGCCAATGAGTGAAGGAGCTAGGATGGTGGAAGTAACAGGAATAAGTGAAGAAGGTCAAAATCTAGCATCAAGTGGGTGATGGAGACCAGCTTTTTAATTAACGGATGGCCTGTGGGTCTCATATCAGTCATCAGGGGCAGTGTCCAGATGGGCACAGTTTAGAACTGAGCACTGAATGCTGTCAATTCAAGCATAAAAATACACGTCTTAGTAAGAGTGGCCTATGTATACATAGGCCACCTGCATGTGGGATCTTAGTTCTCCGAACAGGGATCGGATCTGCGCCCCCTGCAGTGGAAGTCCGGAGCCTTAACCTCTGGACCACCAGAGGAGTCCCTCCAGGCCCTATATTAACCCTTTGCTTCAGAGTCAGAAGTGCTTGCTAATTGATTTTGTGTGAGAATTCAGACAACTGTGTTGCAATTCTGTGCCCTGGTTATGCGGTAAGACCCAAACCCAGCCAGGATATTCCCCTACTGAAAACGGAGAGATATGCCTTCTCAATAATGTACATATGCTTTTAAGGAAGGCTGTGCGTCCCTGCCTACATCGTAGAGCTGCATGAAAATGCTGTCTGCAGCCTCAGCTGATTCTATTCAAAGTGTGTGCTCTGCTTTCCTCCTAAATAAAATCATTTCCAGGAATACGAAGCACATATCTTTTTTTGGAGACTTCCTCTTGGCAGGACCAGTACGGTTGATTTATAAATTGCATGCAGGTGTGCAAAATAGATCAAGGTTCGCTGATAGGAGCCCACTTGCTACACCTCCTGCACCATCAGATGCGCCCTTAATTAGCAGCTCATCGCTTGTGCAAACGTTGTTAGTTCCGGCCACTGGGGCGGCTGCGCTGGATACAAGGGGCATTAGCCGTCCTCCTCTTGGAAAAGGGGACACGAGCTCCTTAGTTTTGCAGATCCTGTAGTCAAAGCACGACCTCCCTGTTTAATTTTTCACTGATTCATATTTGAAAGAAGTCCCTCTGCCTCTGGGTTAGGCCATTTTCACTGGTGATATAATTTGCCTTTTTTTTTTTTTTGCTCTCAGATGCTATTGGAATAAAATCTTATTTTACAGGAGAGATGAGATGCCTGCTGGACATTCCTCTCCCAGAATCTGATGCTAGAACGCAGCCGAGTGAAATGAGTGTCGCTGCCCCTAACAGACACTGACAAGGAGAAATTCTTTGGCTTGGCGGACTAATTACTTTGTGTGGACTGGTTCCTGGAAGTGCGTGTGTTTGTGTTTGTGTGTGTGTGTGTGTCCCAGTATGTTGAGTACATTTGTTGGATCTCTGGATCGTACTGACTACATGAAACTTAAAAACCACACTGGTGCTCTACAGAGGCTCATAGTCTCCCTCCCTCACCCCACGGCTGGGTGCCTCGTGATTTCATGAACAAAAGAAGGAAGGGAGATGAAGTTTAGGGAAGGAGCAGAGAGGGCAGGAGACTCTGGTACACAGAGCATTGCTCATTGGCTCACTTACCCACGTCTGCCCTGTTCTTTTTTTTTTTAATTTTTATTGGAGTATAATTGATTTACAATGTTGTGTTAGTTTCAGGTGTTCAGCAACATGAATCAGTTATACATATACATATATCCACTCTTTTTTTAGCTTCTTTTCCCGTATAGGCCATCACAGAGTATTGAGTAGACTTCCCTGTGCTACACAGTAGGTCCTATTATTAGTTATCTATTTTATATATAGTACTGTGTATATGTCAATCCCAATCTCCCAATTTATCCCTCCTTCTCATTACCCACCCCCCGTAACCATGACTTTCCCTTTTTACATCTGTGACTCTACTTCCGTTTTGTAGATAAGTTCATTTGTACCATTTTTTTAGATCGCACATATATCACATGATACTTGTCTTTCTCTGTCTGACTTACTTCATTTAGTATGACAATCTCTAGGTGCAACCTTATTGCTTCAAAAGGCATTATTATTTTCTTTTTTAAGGCTGAGTAATATTTGTATATATCTATACCATATCTTCTTTATCCATTCCTCTGTCGATGGACATTTAGGTTGTTTCTATGTATTGGCTATTGTAAACAGAGCTGCAATGAACATTGGGGTGCATGTATCTTTTTGAATTATGGTTTTCTCTGGGTATATGCCCAGGAGTGGGATTGCTGGGTCATATGGTAACTCTGTTTTTAGTTTTTTAAGGAACCTCTGTACTGCTCTCCGTAGTGGTTGTACCAATTTACATTCCCACCAACAGTTCCCTTTTCTCCGCACCCTCTCCAGCATTTATTGCTTGTAGATTTTTTTGATGACGGCCATTCTGACCGGCGTGAGGTAGTTTTGATTTGTAGTTTTGATTCGCATTTCTCTAATAATTAGTGATGTGCCCTAGTCTTTCCCTCTCGACTCCAACCCACACTGGGATTGTAGACTATCAGTGTTGAAAATCCACGGGATTGGACTGCCTTTCCTCTTTCCGGCTCCTGGAAGCAGAATGCTGTAGCCCAAGGCCATTATACCTTAACAATAGGAAGTTGTGATGGTTGGTTTTACACATCCACTTGACTGGGTGAAGGGACGCCCAGATTTCTGGGTGTGTCTGTAGGGTGTTTCCTGAAGAGATGAGCGTTTTGAATGGGTGGACTCAGTAAAGAAAACCCCCTCCCCTAGGCGGGGCACATCTAATCCATGGAAAGCCTGAAGAGAACAGACCTCCTTGCAGGAGCTGCAATACCCATCCTCACCTGCCCCGAGACATGGGTACTCCTGACTCTCAGGCCTTCGGACTTGGACTGAACCACACCCCCTCGCTGTCAGGGTCTCCAGCTCACAGATGGCAGGTGGGGGTCATCTCGGTAACTGCGTGAGCAGATTCCTCGTAGTAAATCTTCTCAACTGTATCAATTTCTACAAATCTCAACCATCTATTTCTTTTCTATTTTTCCTAAATTTATTTATTTTTGGCTGCATTGAGTCTTCTTTGCTGCTTGCGGGCTTTCTCTAGTTGCGACAACTGGGGGCCGCTCTTCCTTGCGGTGCGCCGGCTTCTCATTGCGGTGGCTTCGCTTGTTGCGGAACACGGGCTCTAGGCGCGTGGGCTTCGGTAGCTGTGGCGCACGGGCTTAGTTGCTCCGCGGCATGTGGGATCTTCCCCGACTAGGGCTCGAACCTGTGTCCCCTGCATTGGCAGGCGGATTCTTAACCACTGCGCCACCAGGGAAGTCCTCAACTATCTATTTCTATATCTAGCCATATCTGTAGTTATACCTATATTTTTAATCTATCTAGATGAGGAGTACATAGATATAGATAAATATAGATAAATAATAAATATATAAGTAGATATAAAGGTAGAGCTAGAGCGGTAGACATAGACGTAGGTGCCCTATTGGTGCTGCCTCTCTCAGGGACCCTGACTAATACACAGATGAAAGCCAGAAGGGAGCCTCCATTGGCTGGACACAGGACCACCCACGATGGTAGGACAGATGAAGTGGATTTTCCATGGTACCCACAGCTCACGAGGATCACAGCCTGGGCGAGGCAGCTGGTTTTCGGGCTCCCCTGTCCAGTGATCTCTCTGTCCAGCACCACCCTACTCCCTCCACAAGGCTCAGCTTCCCAAGTCCCCTCTCACAGGACTTTTTGGCAACGTTTGGAGATATTTTTCATTTTCACAACTTTGAGAGTGCTAGTGGCATCTGGTGGGTGGAGACCAGGGATGCTGCTAACATCCTACAGTGCACAGGACACCCCCCCAAGAACACAGAGTTATCCTGCTCCACACTGTACGGTAGACAGAAGTAGAAATAAAATGGTGTACACATTAAACTCAATGTTACCTCAACACAAAATAAATCTAAAAACAACTGTAACTGCATCGTTTTGCTCTATGTTATAATGGGCTTACGTCTCAGAAAGTCTACTGGGCAGCTCTTTTGTGGTTTCCATTTCATTAGCGCTGCACAGAGAGAGTGTCTTACTTTTTCTCATCACTGTTAGTTTCTTGCCATCTCGCCAGAAACTCACAGAAGAGGAGGAAAAAGAAAACAGAATTCAGTTCTCATATTGAGTGAAGTAAGTCAGACAGAGAAAAACAAACATCGTACGATATCGCTTATATGTGGAATCTAAAAAAACGGTACAAATGAGCTTATTTACAAAACAGAAATAGAGTCACAAATGTAGAAAACAAACTTATGGTTACTAGGGGGGGATAATGACAAGGAGGGATACACTGGGAGATTGGGATTGACATATACACACTACTATATATAAAGTAGATAACTAATAAGGACCTACTGTATAGCACAGGGAACTCCACTCAATTCTCTGTAATGGCCTATACGGGAAAAGAAGTTTTAAAAGCGTGGATATGTGTATATGTATTATATAACTGATTCACTTTTCTGTACAGCAGAAACTATCACAACATTTTAAATCAACTATACTCCAATAAAATTTTTTTTAAAAAGGAAACAAAACTCAGCAAGACGAAGATGAGTAGATGAAATGGAACTCAGCTCCTGCTGACCCCAAATCTGAATTTTAGAGAACACTGCTCTGATATTTTTTCCTCACCATCATCTATCCCTTGAGAGCACTAAGTTAAAAATGAACCAGTCTTACTGTACAGCACAGGGAGCTATATTCAATGTCCTGGGATAAACCATAATGGAAAGGAATATAAAAAAGAATGTATATATGTATAACTGAGTCAATTTACTGTACATCAGAAATTAACTTTGTAAATCAACGTACTTCAATAAAAAAAAACAAAGAACCAGTCTGAAATCTGGCTCTTGTTTTGTATATTTTAAAATATAGAGATACAGACACGTTCTTTCAGAGTTTCAGTCTTTTAACCACAAGGAGAATCCATTTCAGTAAATGTCTGTAAACAGGGCAATTGTGGACCAGAATCTGTTAATGGGCAAAGCCAGATTTTTTCCATCCAGTCTCTTCTTTTAACCGATAAATCTCCCCAGAGCAGAAAACAGAGCCACAAAATGTCACAACAGGGAGTAAAACACCGTGGGCACTTAGTGACTCAGAAGCGATTCTGCCTCAGCCCTAGAGCGACAGCAGCTCTGTCTAGAGCTGTGTGGCTGGGAGATTTTCATTAATGGTATGGGGCCCCAGGATGTGTTTTGCAAGGTCTTTCTCTTTGGCAGGGCCTGCCTTCCTGTTTATCTGCCTCGGCGTGCTCTCCCAGAACATACAATTCGAAACACAAGTGGATGTCTCGTACAATTCAAAGTCAGAAAAGACCAGAATATTTTAAATTGGGCTGAAAATAAAAAGATAACAGCTCTGGAAGATATGTTTCCCCTAGCTCCTTTCCTTTGAAGGCTGCAATGAAGCACGTTTATAGAACTTGTCCTTGCCATCTAAGAAAAGAGGGGATATGAACCCAATTATTTGGTGGCCAACTTCACCCCTAAAATAAAGGAAACTGCAAAGCTGTCTTTTACTAGATGCCCAGGCACTGACAGAAAACTGCACGACCAGAGTTTTGTATCCATTCCCTTGGGGCATGATTTAAACCAAGAAATCTGTCATCAGGAGACAAGTGGGGAACCACTCCAGGGATGGCTCAAAAATGATGGTGAAGGGTTTTTGTCTCCCTCTCAACCCTGTAAAATTAAGTGAAACTGATCTCTGATTGATTATTAAACACTTTGCATTAAATGGCTGGGGGATATTCTGCTCATTAAACCCATGACTCTCAGCAGAGCTATTTCTGCCAGATTTTATCATGGGGGTGGGGGGTGGGCAGATAATGAGAAGGAAGTAATGGTGTCAAGTTGGCAAAACTCCAGAGGAAGTTAAAAAAAACTTCTGTTACTAACATCACCTGCAAAATGAATGCCATTCATTTTGAGATTAAGGAGCCAGGTGAACAAATGTTAAGTCAGCACCTTTCCTATGGAAAGCAGTTACTCACTCTGGCGTGTAGAAGAAAAAGTCCAAAGGAATCTTTTCCTTCTTTTTGGAAGAGGCATACATACAGGACAAAATATCTCATTCACTTCGTATGGAATCTTTGAAGTATTAATGCCAATTCCGGTTCATGTGTTTCTCTTTATTTTGGTCACCAATTGTAATTGTCTCTTGCATCATTTGTTTGTGCCTTTTAAAAGATTTTGCACACCAGTGCCTATACCACGATAGTTAATATAAATGAGGGTTCCTTGGTCTCCTACAGAACACTTGATGGGGCTCAGCAGTGTAGGTATGAGTTATTATGACGCATTTATTTACTAGATGTGTTTTCTTTCCATTCACATGGTTTTTATTTTTTCCCCCACTTTACTTGAAATCATATCATCCTCTATCTATCAGGGGATAAAAGATGATTACCTTTTTGTTCAGAATCCACTAAACTAATACAGTTATTCTGTTTGTTGCTAAGCAACGGAGCTGGGTTACCCAGAAGAATCTCACTCCACTGTCAGATCCCTGTTCCCTTTTTGATAAGTGACCAAGGAGAGAGTTTGCTGACGGGAAGAAAGAGCTTGTCACCTAGAGACTTGAGGAATCAAAAAAAAATGAACCGTCCCAAGTTTTGCAAAAATGCTTTTATCTTAGATAAACAAATTATGGTGTATTCATACCGTGGGATACTTTTCAGTAATAATAAGAAAGGGCCACTGATGCACAAAACATGAATGCACGTCACACGCGTCTGAAAGAACGCCAGACACAAGAGTATGTACTACGTGTATTTCATTTTGTGTCTGTGAAACCCTAGAAGAGACGAATCTAATCTAAAGTGACAGAAAGTGGGCAGTGGTTACCTGGAGCTTCAGGTAGGAGTTGTCTGAGATGGGGCACAGGGAACTTTTAGGCATGATGGAAATGCCCCACTATCTGTATATTGATTGCAGTAGAAGTTGCACAGATGCAAACTGAAATGAAGTTTAAATGGGTGTATTTTATTGTATGTATATGCTACCTCAACAAAGATGCTGTAGCTATTAGCATCCTACTTATTAAACTTAGATTTAGTTGTGTGATTTTTAAGACTAGGAATATCTTTTTTCTATTGAGAGTCATTCTTTTACAAGGGAAAGAAATTCATGTCACGTAAGGAAAGTGCAACTTAATTTTTAAAGAAGAGTTTTTGCTTATTTTTTTAAAAAAAGAATGTTTACTTGAGAAATACTGTAATTAATATTTCTCCCCTGGCTGCTTTTTCCCTTTCCTTTTTATTTTTATTAAAGTTATACGTGTAAATAATTTAAAGAGTCTCCTGATCCACAGGAACAATGACTTTCAACTGTTTCTCTTGGAATTAATTTTGCATTTCCAGTAAAATCCTTGTACCGCTGCTTCTCGACTTCTGTTTTATTGGTTTCTCACTCTAGAAGTTTAGTATTTCAGTTATTTTCCCTCTCTCTCTCTCTCTCTCTCTCTCTCTCTCTCTCACACACACACACACACACACACACACACACACACACACACTTCTAGTCTCTCATCTGCCTAATGCGGTTATAGCATAATGCTGTTTAACGTTGGAGTTTAGCTTATTGTGACCATGTGAATGCCATTCATTCCTGAGACAGGTGGTAAGCTATGATTATTTTTCCTTTCCTGCACACTTTTCTGTTTTCCCTGTAGTACGATGGGGATGATTTTTTGGTTGGGTTGGTTTGCTCCCATGAGGATTGGTGACCTCCAGGCTCCCCACACAGCTGTAATCATGGACCCTCCTCCCCCTTCACCCTGTGTGTCCCCTTCACCTCTCACTGGCTCCCCTGTTTGCCTGTCTCTGTAATGCTCTTCAAAAGGGTAAGTGACAGGTCTGCTTGACCTGAAACATTTTTAATCTGCCTTCATATACAAATGATTGCTTCTCTGCGCATAAACAATTAGATGGAAATTCATTCCCTTTCTGAAATTTGAAGCTACTTCTATAATTTCAGTTTCTAGTGTTGTTTTGTGAGGTCCATGCCATTCTGATCCATGTTGCTATAGGAAACCGTTTTCTTCCTCTGAAAGATTCTCACAAAATCTTCTTTCTATTGTCCCTGGGTTCTGAGACTTCACAGTGAGGGGTGATTGTGTGGGTCCATTTTCACCTATTGTGCTAAGGACTCAATGGTCCCTTTCAATCTGGCAACTTATTCCCTTATGTTCTGGAAGCTCCGAATTGTTCCTTTGATGATTTTTTTCCTTCCTATTAGTTGTGTGTTTGGATACCCAAGACCCATCTTCAATTGTCTTATCTTTTCATTCCTACTTTCTATTGCTTTGTGCATTTCATCAATTTTATCTTCCAACGTTTCTATGGAGTTGTTTGTTGCAGTCATTGTGATTTCCAAGGGCTGCTTCCAAAGATGTGGTAGTCTTTTATTCCTCTGCATATATTAATAAATGTTTCTTAAAATCTTGTTCTCCCTATATGGTCACCTTCAAGTTTCTGTTTTCTGTATGTTTTGGTCTCTGTCTTAGTCTGTTAGGGATGCGATAACAAAAATACCATAGACTAGGTGGTTTATAAACAACACACATGTATTTCTCATAGTTCTGGAGGCTAGAAGTCCAAGGTCAAGGTGCCACAGATTTGGTGTCTATCATGAACCTCTTCTTGATTCATGAATGACCACCTTCTCACTGAATAGACTTCATCCTCAAACAGAAGAAGGGGTGAGGGAGCTCTCTGGGGTCCTTTTATAAGGGCATTGATCTTATTCATGGGGGCTCAACCCTCATGACCTCATTACCTCCCAAAGGCCCCACCTCCAAATACCATCACATTGGGGGTTAGGTTTCAACATATGAATCTGGGGGGATGATGAGCATTAAGCCTATTGCAGTCTCTCTCTTTCACAATGAAAGCTTCCACAGATGTCTGGCGATCCTTTGTGATCCGCGCATAGTTAAGGCTAGAGCATTAAAAGGCAGATCGGATGCTCTCTGTACGTAGATGGGGTCTGTTGCGCACAGCCCCCACTTTCCAGTCTTCTGTCAGGTGGGGAGGAAGTAGCAACAGCTCAAGGACCCGACTGCTTCTTGCACAGACTCTCACCTAATCCTCTTGTTTTCAACACCACTTCCAACACTATTCTAAGGGTTATCAGTGCAGCAAATTCCTGAGCCCCCCAGGGTCCTGCTTCTTGGCTTCTATTAATGCAGGCTTGGAATTTACCTTTCTTAGATCTGTACTTCTTTCTACCGAAGAGATACCTTCCATTTCCCGCTTGCAAATCCCCGCCCACCCCCATTGCCTCTCTTTTCTTTTCCTTATCTATGTGAGTTTACATTTCATGATGACTGTTCTTTTGATAACCTCCTTTGGGTTGCTGTATGAAGTTTTAGGAGAGAATAAAGATGCATGCGTGACATTCGCCTGCCATCTTTCACTAGAGAAAATAATCTTTAGAAAGTGTTTTAATTTTATATTTTGGATCAGCAATAGAACAAAAGGAGTTAGAAAAATATACTCGTGGAGACAAAGTAGATATGGAAAAATACACAGAGAAAAGGTTGACCAAGCAAGACACACAACAGAGAGGGACAGTGAGATCAATGAAAAGACACAGACAAGTATGAGATAGCAGCTGGTGGGATGCTATTGCCGTTCAAATAATGTCCCAGTTCTGTGACAGAGGACATCAGGGGCAGAGGTGTTTTTTTTTATGTAATCGACTCTAGCCATTGAACAAACGCCATGGCAGGATGGTTGCCTGTTACATGTAAGGACTCTGGACTTAAGCCTTTAATGCAACTGGGCTTATCTCCTAATAGGTTAACTATTCCCTCTCCCACATCCTTGCACCTTGTAACCAAAAGGAAGAGACCCTGCCGGTTACAGAGAAGGCGAAGTTCTGTGCGCACAGGGCACACAAGACCCCAGGTGACCCTGCTATCTTCGGACTGAAGAATCTCTCAGCCACAAGACAGTTTAGTCTAAATATTACTTATAAGAATGAAATCTCCCCCAAACAACTAAAATATCCAACACTGGAGGGACAATTTACAAAATGCTATTTTTTTGCACTTCACACATTTATCTCTAAACTTAAAAACAAACCTGCAAGATTGTTACTTGCATCGCCGTCTTACAAATGACAAAACTGAGGCTCAAAGAGGTGATGTGATTCGCCCAAAGTCATTTAAATTTAATTCCCAAGCCAAGTACTTATTTCCCTATATCACGCTGCAAGAGAGGCAAGATGTCCTTTTCAGACCTCCTCTTCTAGGACTCTGCGTTTTTGTTTCTTGAGCTGATTTAAACTCAGCAGAAATGTCTTAATTATTACGAACCAGGGAAGCAAGAAATTGCAAGTTTCTAAAGCTTCACCAGCCAGAGAGAAGCATTTCAAACAGGCAAAGGGGCAGATACTTAGAAAACCATTGAGCTACTGCCACCGTCAGAATTTCCAGGGCTGTGAGTTAAAGAGGAAAACAGCACGAATCTATTGGCAGGCGGCCAACGGTTCTGTCTGCCCTCACAGCACTAGATTTTCAGAACTCTGTGCCCTTGACTGATGGAAACCCTGCAGAATACATTCGAAGTATCATTATTTTGAAACTTGAGAGGACCACAGAAAAATTCTGAAGGCTCTTTCTCAAGCGGAGTTTCGAGATACTACAGAAAACATAAGCCCTCAAATGTGGGGATTTTCCATCTAAAAAGTACAGTATGTAGCAACTTGTGACACAAAAAACCCCAGCAAAACAGCTGTTCCTTTGGCTGTTTCCTAACTGGGGCTCAGTGGAAGAGATTAGTCTTCACAGGCTTACTTTGAAATCAATCTACACATGAACCGAGACCAAAATCAGAGAGACCACGGAAGCCTTGGTCATTACCCTTCCGTGTTTCTGCAGCAATTGTGCTACAGTGTTTTCTGCAAACCATGCAAGCAAGCATTTGAAGGAGAGCCCTCACTTTGCAAAAGATGAAAAAAATCAGCCGTCCTTTGCCAAGTTATCTGCGTTATCGGTGACAAGCCTGAAATGAAGATTTCACAGCTTTATTTCATCACAATTCTAAAAATAATTCACACTGAAATGTAAACTACTGAAAATGCATTAAGATGCCACCCTCTCTTGGGCATTTACATTTAAACTAGAGGCAAGGGAGGGAACCTTAAGGCAAAGACGTGACCTTGTCCCTGCAGAATTTCAGGTAGGAGGGAAAAGCAGAATCTTGGAGCCAGAAAGGACCTGAGAGGTGATCACACACACACACCCCCCGCCCCGTTTCCTCGTCTATAGAGACCTTGGACGTAAAGACGTAGGTGACTTGCTGGTGTTAGAACTCAAACTCCCCGACACCCCAGTTCTGGGTTTCATCCACTTTGCCAGTTTCTCACTCTCTGTGGAAGGCAGGGTTGGCTTTGTGACAGAGGGACCCGTGGATCCGCAGGACTGAATGGCTGACATCAGATCTGCTCAGGGCAAGCTCTCAAATCATCTCAGGTCTTATCATGTCGGTGAGGTAGGGATGGAGGGGTGACGATTCTTAGAGAGAAATTCAACACAGAAACGTTTTGAAGTAGCATTTTGGCTGTAAGGTCCTCGACCTGTGGGCGCAAGAAAACCCTTCTCTGCAGCCTCAGTGCCATTATTCATTTTATTTTCAATCATGATTTCACATAACCTCTAAACGTTTAGCGTGTAGATCGTTTGAAGTGTGATTAGTGTCGGCAGTGCGTGCCCTACAATAGTTAAAGAGGTTTATACACGCCTGTTTTCTTTTTGGAAAAGGCTTAGTTTAATATGCAGACGTCTTAACAAACCCGCATCTACGCAGATGACCCCACAATTGCCTGTTTCTCTTCTTTGACTCTCTCACACTCTCTTTTCCTTTATATTCTTTTTCCTGACGTAGGTATGCATTACTGTTGCTTAGTATAACAAGGACCCACCAAATAATTGTGACTAAGTATTCTCTTGGGGGATTCAAAATTTTGAAAAGACAGCCAAAAGAGTTGATTCATTTGCAGAAAGATGGCATTTTAGGGAAGTTATAGCAAAAGTGTCAGCAACCGTATTTTGCTCAAAGCTTGAAATTTAAAGCAGGGAAATGTTGTCATGATAGTAATCCAAGTAGAATTAAATTTCTAACAACCAGGGTGGATCCCGGGGAGAGGAAAAGCTGAAAAGTTCATAAACACACTTAAGGTACAATAGGAAATACCTTTGTGTACACCTCTTCCTTTTGTTGAGTTGGCATCCCCGGTTCCTTACCTGCACATTTCAGCAGGTGAAGGACCAGGAACTAGGAGACTGGAGAGAAAGGGCCAGTTTTGCTAACACAACACAGATTTTACCGATTGGGCAGCCCTCAGAGTGAATTTGCACTGAAGCAGGAAAGAGATGGAAACCCCAAGAGAAAAAGACTCACTTGGTCTCTTTGCAATATTGCCGTGGGCTCTGCTTACCGCCCAGGTACCAGGGCCTCGGTTAACATTTTAAGAGCAGGTTTCAGTTCTCTTTTCCTCTGCTCCTAAGGAGGACAAAGGGAGAGGAAAGAGACAAAAACTCAGGAGCAGGGGAATACGAGCAAATATTCCTTCTCGAGTGGGTCCCGGGAGCCAAGGAAAAACACGCAGCCTTTCCAGAGTCCTATAATGTTGGATGAATTATGTTGTCTCACAATTTGTAGGCCATACCCTTGAGAACAAGGTACACGGAGGCGCTTAACATAGCGCTTGGCACTGGTACATGTTCTAGAAGTTCTTGTTAAATTTTGATCCAATCTGAGTGTCTAGAGCCCGCTGTGTGCTCTGTTGTGAGAACGGACTTTCGTAGGGTACGATTTCTAGGGATAATTAGGGAGTCGGGCACTGTGGGTGGGGCAGGAGGAGGGAGGGGGGATTGAGAATTCAGGGGGCAACACAGCTCTGAAGATAGAAGGACAAGGGAGCAAAGACTGCCAGTTATTACCGATACCCATCCATTCTCCCGCCTCAAAGAACAAACCTCTAGGGCTTCCTTGGTGGTGCAGTGGTTAAGAATCCGCCTGCCAATGCAGGGGACATGGGTTCGAGCCCTGGTCCGGGAGGATGCCACGTGCCACGGAGCAACTAAGCCCGTGTGCCACAACTCCTGAGCCTGTGCTCTGGAGCCCGCGTGCCACAACTACTGAAGCCCGCACGCCTAGAGCCTGTGCTCTGCAACAAGAGAAGCCACTGCAGTGGGAAGCCCATGCACCACAACGAAGAGGAGCCCCCACTCGCTGCAACTAGAGAAAGCCCGTGCACAGCAGTAAGGACCCAACACAGCCAAAAATAAATTAATTAATTAAATAAATTTAAAAAAAAGAACAAAGCTCTAAACATCACATACACACCAATGCAGGGGACATGGGTTCGAGCCCTGGTCCGGGAGGATGCCACGTGCCACGGAGCAACTAAGCCCGTGTGCCACAACTCCTGAGCCTGTGCTCTGGAGCCCGCGTGCCACAACTACTGAAGCCCGCACGCCTAGAGCCTGTGCTCTGCAACAAGAGAAGCCACTGCAGTGGGAAGCCCATGCACCACAACGAAGAGGAGCCCCCACTCGCTGCAACTAGAGAAAGCCCGTGCACAGCAGTAAGGACCCAACACAGCCAAAAATAAATTAATTAATTAAATAAATTTAAAAAAAAGAACAAAGCTCTAAACATCACATACACAGGCACTGAACATCGCATTTCTTGGCCTCTTTTGCAGTTGAAAGTGGCCATGTGACTAAGCTGTGGTCAATAAGATGTAAGTGAAAACATGGAGTGGGAAGTTTTCTTGAAGGGCATAGACTCCTGGGAAGAGTCCTTTTGATATTTCTGCTGTACATCTTTTTCTTTTCTTCTTTGAGAGTGATAGCTGGAGCTCCAGCAGCTATTTTGGACCATGAGGTGGCCTTGGAAATGAAAGCCATGCATGCACTGAAAATGTCAGAGTGGAAAGATCAGAGCATGTGTCCCCAAAGACCACCTTGGCAGCCTGGGACTGCCCATCTGCAGAGTTCTGTGACAGAGGAGCAAACTTCTACCTTGCTGAAACAACTGTTATTTTGTGGTTTCTGTTATGTGCAACCAAACCTAATGTTAACAAACCGAGAAATCTATTTTCTTTCATCCTCCAAGTGACCTCAAATGGATGGGGATGGCTTACCATTAACAGTTACCTACATCAAGTATAGTGACAGTTTTTATATCATTCAATGAGTGAAGATAACTTCATTTTAGGATTTATTTGATTAAAACAGTCATTTTTTTTTCACTCATGCCCTTTCTAGTTTGCTATCAGATTTCCAAGAAAGGGAAAGAAGTCAACCTGCTCTCTGTGCACAGAGGTTTCCTGAAACACCACCAGGCAAGAAAAATACAGGATCACAAAAACCCTCTACATTTCTCCCACAGTAGTTCGAGAAATCCCAAGAGGAAGGTCTCACATTTGCTCACAGCGAGGTCCTTTGCCTAATCACACTTTCCCCTTCCTGCTCTCCATCCCCCTGAAACTGCCTGGAAGGAGTGAATTTGCTTCTGACAAGTCTGGGGTCCCAGCCAGCTCCCCCTCTGTCCAGGTCACTGTTTCTCCATGCTCTGATTGGGTCCAAATGCATCCTTTATATCTTCCCACACATTTGCTCCCACAAGAAGGTCTGGTGCTTACAATATCTTAAGTAGCTTTATAGCAATGTTATTGAAGGAGTTCTTTCACTATGTACTTGTTTTTTCATCACAGACCCATTTCCCTAGAATCCAGCTGGATTGCAAGGCCCTGCGGGGAGGTTTATATCTTATTATTCTTCACATTCCTCACACTTCTCATAGTGTCTTAGTCTGTGCAGAGCTGCTATAACAAAAATACCATTGACTGGGTGGCTTATAAACAACAAACATTTATTTCTCACAGTTCTGGAGGCTGCAAGTCCAAGATCAAGACACAGGCAGATTCGGAGGGGGACCTGCTTCCTGGTTCACGGAAGGTGTCTTCTCATTGTGTCCTCACATGGCAGAAGGGGTGAGGGGCTCTCTGGGGCCTCTTTATAAAGACACTAATCCCATCATGGGGGCTCCATCCTCATGACCTCATCACCTCTTAATACCATCACCTTGGGGGTTAAGATTTCAACATATGGGCTTCCCTCGTGGCGCAGTGGTTGAGAGTCTGCCTGCCGATGCAGGGGACACGGGCTCATGCCCCAGTCCAGGATGGGCCGGTAAGCCATGGCCGCTGAGCCTGCGCGTCCAGAGCCTGTGCTCCACAACGGGAGAGGCCACAACAGTGAGAAGCCCGTGTACCGCAAAAAAAAAAAAAAAAAAAAGATTTCAACATACGAGTTTGAGGGAGTGTAGGTCACAAACATTCAGACCATAGCAGAGGATACTTGATACCTGGAAGGTATTTATTACAGTTTTTGAGTGAATGAGGGCTTCAGTGGCCAGTAACACGAATCCATTTATTCTCACTTCTAACCCTAAACAACCATCCTGGAACCAAGCTCAGCTCTCGCATGTCCCAGCTCTCGTCCTTAATGGCAAGTTCTTCCCTGGAGACTCTTTTTCACTCTGAATATCAAAAAGATTTATCTTAGGTTCTCAGGTTGTGACCCTTGCCGCACACAACACTGGATATCTAGAGGGACCAGGGGAGAGGAGACAGTCTTTTGCCTCCTTGACCCTGATACACTCAATGGGTCATCCAATGCATTCCTCCTTCTTTAGGTCCTTACTAATGGGCTCAACCTAGCAAATGAGGGTCGGCATTTAACTGTGGAAACACGTGCCTAAAGCATCCCAAATCCCCAACGCCTGACTTTTCTCTGCCCTTATACGTCCACATTCCTCTGTGGATAGAAAAAAGGAAGAGGCACAATAAAATGGTAGCATCGTGATACCTGCTTGGGACTGGGCAGACAGTACGAGATGACAACTTTGAGGTGCTTGGGCTAGACTCCCTCGTGGGACAACTTTTCAGTGATGGCGGTGGGGGGGGGAGGCAGTTAGTTAATCCCTTAGAAGCACACAGCAGGAGAGCACAAGATGGACACAAAACTGAGCTCCTGAATCCAGATGTAGGAAAGAGGACGGGTTGCTATCTGTTCATTTCCTGTTGCAGAGCCACTGGGCTGTCCAAATACAAAGGGCAGAGGGCTTCCCTGGTGGCGCAGTGGTTGAGAGTCCGCCTGCCGATGCAGGGGACACGGGTTCGTGCCCTGGTCCGGGAAGATCCCACTTGCCGTGGAGCGGCTGGGCCCGTGAGCCATGGCCGCTGAGCCTGTGCGTCCGGAGCCTGTGCTCCACAACGGGAGAGGCCACAACGGTGAGAGGCCCGCATACCGCAAAAAAAAAAAAAAGAATGAAGAAGCAAGTGGTCATCCCTTGACCAAAGCAAGAAACTGAAATTGAGAAATTAGTGATGTGCAGATGGTCACCAGCTAACAAATACAAAGGGCAGAGGCATTAGCCCATTAGAAATCTACTGCAAGTTCTTCCTGAGGAAGGTGGGAGGTGGGGAGTTGCTGTGTTGCAGAATTCTCCAGAGCGCGGGGTGGGGGACAGCAGTCACAGTGGGGACCCAGGGCCAACAGGACAGGGAAACTGGCTTAGGAAGAGCCTCCGACACCAGCCTCCTTTGGAGTTTCCCTGCATGACAACACTCTCCACCCCGTTAAACCACAATGGGATGGACATCCGTCCTGTTTCCTTATCATATACCCAGCAGAGAACACGTTGTCTGACATGTGTTAGGAACCCAATACAGATTTGTTGAGCAAATAAATGAATACACTCACAGTGAAATTGCTGATCGGTGTGGCTTTAAAGCAAATCATTGGGAACATTGCAAGACGTTAATGTAGAGGAGACGCAGCACAAGAAGCTTTAGTATATAAATGGGCATGTGCTTCTCTTAGGCCTAAGGATTTTGAGAAGCCAAGTAAGAAACCTTACTTATGGCTAATAAGTAAGTGCTATAATGGCTTATAGCACTGACCTTTATGTCCTGTTCAGCCATAGATTATAAAACTTACAGGGGCTCATGCATGGCCCCGACGATGTTCAGAAACTCTTTTTTTCTCTCTCCTTCCAAGCCGGCACCTTGCTCTAGTGGAGAGACTAGGAGCTGAGACACCTGACTTCCAGGTGAGGTTCTGACAGCATTTTGTGTGAGTGTGAGTACGTATATGCGGTAACCTGGGTGCAGTGATTTTCTCTCTCTACACCTCAGTGATGGGATAATGGACAGAGTAAGTCCTGCTTGGCTTAACTCACAAGTTTGTGTAGCTATTGAATGGAGGAATTCGTGTGAAAAACACTTTAAAAAACCCAGAGTCTAGGAGGCGATGCATTATTCCCATTTTCTAGCTTTCTCTGTTTTCCTCCTATTTCTCATGTCTTTAACTCACATGCCTTCCTCGACTTTTCCAATGGTCTTATCTTTTTCGGTTGTGTTTACGCGGGTTTTTCTTCCTAAAAGTGCTGGAAAACTCCTTCTGACCTGTGAGCTCCATTTGATTTTGTCTTTCATAAAACTGAGCAAAGGACTTCGTACAAAACGTAAGCTCAAGAGATTGGATACAGTTCCTTTACAGTAGGACCATTCTATCCTTTACAGTAGGACCATTCTATCCTTTACAGTAGGACCATTCTATAGAATGGATAAACTACAGTTTATCCATTCTAAATGTAAAATGTAACAGTGTGCATATCCTAACCCCAGACTCCGAGTCCATCCCTCTCCCTCCCTCCTCCCCTTTGGGAAAGAGTATAAAGAAAAGAATGTATCTATGTGTATAACTGAGTCACTTTTCTGTACGCAGAAATTAGCACAACACTGTAAGTCCACTATACTTCAATCAAAAAACTAAACAAACATAAGCTCAGCACACTTGGTGGTGCTGAGCGGGACCCTGAGTAAATTGGCTGGAGGCCTGTGCTTGGGGCATAAAGGGACAGACAGGCTGTCTGAACTCAGGGAACCCAACAAAGTAACAGTATTCTCCAGAGTTCACAGCTTGGACATAATTATGTTCTCAGCTCTGTGAGGAAGCTCCCCTACGCGCCAGATGCGCAGGCTCAACGGCCACGGCTGACGGGCCCAGCCGCTCCGCGGCATGTGGGATCTTCCCGGACCGGGGCACGAACGTGTGTCCCCTGCATCGGCAGGTGGACTCTCAACCACTGCGCCACCAGGGGAGCCCTCCCCTATGTTTTAAGCAAAGTTCGCTCCCTTGACTTCCCCATTTCTCCAATTTCCAAACGATACTTGAGTAACGACAATTTACTCAGTGGGAACTTCTGTATCCAGAGAAAAGAAGCTAAAACTCTAGATTCCAAACCGTGCCAAAGTAGAACATATACACATTGGGTCAACAGAGTTTTTCTCAGGACCCAGAATTTCATTTTTGGCCAGAAATAGAACAATAGTTTGAATAAGGAGAGGGCTTTATCCAGCCAAGCATCTCAGTGCCATGAATGACTCACAGCTCAGAGAAAAGACGAAAGTACTGAGAAAGCCTTTCTCCCCGGTGTTCCCGTGTTTGATGTTCCCTAGAACAAGAAGAAACAATTGCTACACCAAACATTTAGCGAAAAATTACTACATCAAATATTTAGCAAGTCAACCTTCATTATATCATTTAACCCTCAAAAAACAATACCCACAACACAACACATCAATCAATATTATTATTAACATCCCTTGACCAAAGCAAGAAACTGAAATTGAGAAATTAGTGATGTGCAGATGGTCACCAGCTAGAAGCGGCAGAGCTGGAATTTTAACTAGGTTTTCTGGTTTGTTTTATTTTCTTTGCAGCTAATTTATACATTTATTTTGGTTTTAAGGACCACAGGAGTAAGAAGTTGATGCTGTTCACACTTCAGTAATATTATCATTTAAATGATATCAATGGCTAATGGGATTCCTAAGCATTTTTCCTGCGGAGGCTTTGTGAAGCTACCCTGGTTGTTCACACCAGTGGTTCAAGTCCAATGTCATGAGGTAGCAGATGATTTGAGTGGCTCCAGGTCACTGAGCTAAGCTTGGGGATATCAAGGGTTCCACACATCCTGCCTAGTCTATTAACTTGATAGTGATGATATGGTCAGAGTGGGTTTAAACACGCTGTTTTCCAATTTTAAATGTAATTTATAGATAGTGTAGACATTTCTTAAAAATAATAGAAAGTTCAAAATATAACAGAAAAAACCTCCCTTATAATTGCTACAAAGGATAGTTGAGGGAACGTTGGAATATTTGTGCTTGGTTTCCTTCCAGCCTTGCTTTCTAAGTCCATAATTGGCATCGTGCTTTGTATGCCAGAAAAGTGCCACTTTGTTCGTTTAATATCATATTTTTTATCTCCATGTCACTAAAAATTATGTAGAAAATTTTTATTCCTTTCAATGTGTCATGACTTACCATAATTTGTTGAATGATTCTCCCTGTAATAGGAAGTTTCGATTATTTCCTTTTAAAAAAAAGTCATAAATAACCGTGGTTTTTTGGGGTTTGGTTTTTGGTGTTTTTGATTAGTACATCATCCACAGCGTGGAATGGCTGGGATAGAGGGAAGGAACATTTTAAAGCACTGGCAATGCAATACGTTGCCAGCTGTGCTAAAAGGCTGTATCGATTTGCACTCAGTAAGGTGGACACTCTCCTTGTGGGGTCCCAGGTCACCCAAACATTTGGAGATTCCCCCCTGCAGCCTTCTAGGAGTTCCCACTACCATGTGCATGATAGCTTGTTCTTTCACTTCACAGAGCCTGTTCCCTGTCTGAATAAGTGACCGAACTGGAGAAGGATGTCCCAGATCCCTTTCAGTAATCTGTGTCTGCACACCCTAAGCACAGGCATGGGGGCTCTTGGGGCTCAGGGGTCACCCTGACACACCTCCTGGCTGCCATTGTCCCATGCACATGACGTGTCTGGGCCATGGGATCTGAGTGGTTCCTTCTCCTGCACATCGGTCTCCCGCTCAGGTGGATGGCAGTGGGGGGTATTTTGCAAAACAGCCAACCTCAAAGACCCTCCTCCTGGCTACGCCCCCCTCTTCACAGCCTTCCCTATGATCCCACCTTGCAGCTGCAACAATGGGGCGCTTTTGGACCGTCTGGGGTCCCCTTACAAGCTCTCCTACCTGTGGGCACCTCCAGTACCACGATGTGTAAGTAGAGAGTTCTGGTTTACTTCCTTGGGAAACCTGGTACTTTAAACCCAAACACAGAAAAGTGGTCTGAGAGTTTATTCTGAGTCCCACTCAGACTTGGGCTGTTTGCAAACATGTTCCCAAGGGGTAGGGAGCTCTTGGTCAGGTTTTCATTAGGATTAGGGAGACGGTGGGATAGCATCAGTGTGGACAGTGCAGAGGGGGCTACTTAGCAAGTTTCCTTGGGATCAAACGATGAAGAACGTGTGGGTGGTGAGAACCTGCTTGGACTTGCAGGATTCCAGCAACGGAAGGGGTTAAACCAGAAGCTTCTCCTCGTCAAGGATTTTGAGTCCACCAGCTGGTTTGCGACGTGAACTACAAGGGACCACAGACTCCCGGTCTCTGGGTCAGTCCCGATCCGTGGGGGATGATTTCCTCTTTAGAGAGGAGAGCTTTCCAGTTTGACCAGGATGAATAGACCTGATGACACTTGTTGTTGCAAGCGTTCACATCTCTTGTTCTTAGTCCTGTGATTTTCTAGGTCAATGATATGATGTCCCAAATTGTGAATAAAAGCCAGCTATTTTTTTTAAAAAAAGGACTGAATGCCTATGGCTTAATATACACTCTTCTACTGAATTATGATTATTGAGTCCATCTGAGAGGATGAGAAAAGTCGGAAGTGATTTTTGTTCTTTAGAGGCTGAATATATGGCAAATTACTGATCAGACCTCAGTCAAGTCTTTGCAAGGTTAACTTTGTCTTAATGTCTGAAATGGAAGGAAATGTTATTGATGCAATGATTAGAAGTTAACTCTCATTTCTTCTATTTCTTCGGGGTAGGGGAGAGAAAGCTGGATTCCACAGCCCTGAAAGCAGGGCCTGGTAATGAGGCAAAAGCAAGAGGCTATAAATACTCGGGCTGACAGAGCAGCAGATGGTGGGGTTGGACGCGGATGGCGGGGAGGGAAACGTGCTAAGTGGGATTGGCATATGTTTCCTCAAGTCTTTGACCTGCTTGTTACTCTGAAGACTTTATTAAAGGCTTGAAAAAATTGATGTGAAAGTTGTGATAGCAAAGGAAAGTTGGAAAAGAAAATGGGAAAAAAGAAAAAAGAGATTCCTTGAGGCATGAGACTCTCTCTCCCTATGTGATTGATTTGTATTATAAGTAATCATTTTATCCATCCTGAAAGATGTCAAAGCACCACACCCAATTTCCCTTCCCCCTGCCCCTGGCCACTACCCCACTGGTCCTAGACTGCAAAGCAGAAAGCCAAGAGAGCAGTTGGGCTGTAGGCCTGAGGGCAGGTGCAGAGCTGGTTTGCACCCATAGGAACTTCCTGTTGACTATCACCTTGGGACCATCCATGCGGGTATTCATTGGGCCGCCCAGCCCTGAGGTGAGAACGGCCCTCCAGTTCTGAGCCCTCTATTCAATGAAGTAATACAGTTCCAGTGTGTGATACCAGCTTTGCTCGTGTTAGACCAAGACAGGCTTCTGTTTAGCTCGAATCAGTATTTCCTTTGACTGAGACGTTACCCATGGGCCTTATTTATTTTATTAAAAAATGTTTTTATTTTATATTGGCGCACAGTAGATTAACAATGTCGTGTTAGTTTCCACTGACCTTATTTATGATTTACCCTTGGTTCATTATATTGTCAACTCCCTGTGGGCAGGACCCTCCTCTTCCCTGCACATAGCGTCGGGCTTCTAGCTTGAGCACCAGTATGCTTCTTCATCATCCAACCGCACTGTTTGGGTCTCACTAGATTACAAATTCCCTGATGGCACAAGTCACGTCGCCTCTTGATTTAATGCTCCAGGGCAGCTGGCAAGGTGTCCTGTGCCTCACATTCCACTAAACGTGGAATCTGATACTCTGTGGTGGGCAGAAGACATTCACTTCTCTCCACAAGGGAAAAAAGGATGGAAAACGGGAAGCTGTGGGTCCACCTGTACCTGCCAGATATACTAGGACCGGGGTGCAGAGGGTCAGACTGTGCTGTCAGTGTCCATCTAGCTGTAAGGTGTAGACGGAGGAAGCCTAATACTTGCATGCATGAACGTGATGCCATATGGGAATAAGAATCCCACATCTTACAGTCAGAGTCCTGGGGCCAGGGGGGCGAGTCAGTATCATTGGAGTCCACAGGGGGTCACATTCTGGTATGAGGCAGTGAGTGGAGCAGTAGAGGGGAGGGACCCAGAGGTGTGCCAAGGTCCCCATCTTCTTTCTCCAGGCCACTTGCCCACTGCTTGGAGGTGCGGTCCTACCTAGAAGAGCTGTGCTTTGGACTGGCCACTGGCGTATTGCTTCCTAAACTGGGTCTCTGCTGCCCCACCAGCAGCACCCCAGGCCTCCTGTTGGTAGCTCTTGGCCGCTAATGGTCTGTGGCTCGTTTACATGTTTGTTTGCCATAGAGTCTTAGATTTAGTGGTGACGTAAGGACTTCAGAGAAGGTGAACCAGTTAAACCTGGCAGTTAGAGAAATTTATTTGAGCTGCCAAATAGAAACTGTAAGTACAAAAATATTTTGAAACAAATGAAAATAAACACACTAACATTCATAGGATGCAGCGAAAGCAGGACTGAGGGAATTTAAAGCAATAAATGCCTATATTAAAAAATAAGAAAGATATCAAATAAACAACCTAACTTTGTACCCCAAGGCAATAGAAAAAGAACAAACCAAGCCCCAGATTAGCAGAAGGAAGTAAGTAATAAAGAGTAGAGTTGAAATAAATGAGACAGAATTTTAAAAGTTTAAAAAATCAATGAGACTAAGACTTGTGGGGGTTTTTTGGTAAAGATAAACAAGATTGACAAACCTTTAGCTAAACCAACTAAGAAGAAAGGAGAAGATTCAAATAAATAAAAGCATAAAGGAAAGAAGAAACATTACAACTGATATCATAGAAATAAAACAAATCATAAGAGACTAATATAAAAAATTATATGCCAACGGATATAATTTCTAAATTATATCCAATGTATCCATTGTATCCATGGATACATTTCTAAAAATATATAACCTACCAAGAATGAATTATTAAGAAATAGAAAATGTGAATAGACCAATAAAGAATGAAGAGACTGAATCAGTAATCAAAAACCTCCCAACAAAGAAAAGCCCAGGACCAGATGGCTTCATTGATGAATTCTTCCAAATATCTTAAGTAGAATTCATGCCAATCTTTCTCAAACTCTTCCCCAAAATGAAAGCGAATGGAACATTTCCCAAACTCATTTTATGAGGCCTGCATTACCTTGATATCAAAGCCAGACAAAACACAAGAAAACTACAGACCAATATTCCAGATGAACATAAGTATATAAAGAACTCATACAACTCAGCAAGAAAACAAAGAATATGATTTGAAAATTAAGCAGAGGAACTGAATAGACCTTCTTCCAAAGAAGACATACACATGGCCAACAGGTACATGAAAAGGCTCAGCATCATCGATCATTAGGGAAATGGAAAATCAAGGGGTATTTAAATTGCATTGGAGGAATGGCTTCAGTAAGTAAAAATTTTCAAGAAGTCACTGATACATAACTTCTTTCTTTTAAAAAAAAAAATCCATTGCCCTGAGCCTAAGTAACTCAGGAAAAGTGTATTTAACCTCACGAGGGTGGACGGGACACTTGGAAGATTTGTTCTCCTTGCTCGCAAGGAGAACTGGCTCTCTGATCTCTGCTTCGCAGTTACCACCTTCCCTTCCTTCCCCCCA
>NW_020175788.1:1435442-1440140 GCF_003031525.2 Neophocaena asiaeorientalis asiaeorientalis
GACTGTAGAAGTCTGAGTGAATACCATCACTCCTCTGAACCTTCCAAATAGGCTCGTCTTTTCCTCGCAGTGTTTCTCAAACAATAAAGAGCAGTTTCACTCCTCAGGAAGACCAGCCTGTCTGGAGTTTTATCCTTCCTGAGACCTATGAGGCATATGCTTCTGTAAGCGCGTCTATGATCAAACTTTTCCTCTGGAGTCATTATATGCTTTCTTATAACGTATCGCTGAAGAGGTCGTCTTCGCTCAGTAAGATCCTTCACCACTAAAGAAGGTTTATACGCACACTCATTCCAGATGTATGTCTGGATATACAGTACATGCTTGCCAAACAAGAAAGTACAATATTCATGATTGTTGTAAACGCCTATTTTTTCTGGTTTGGATTTTTGGTTGTTGTTGTTTCCTTTTTGTGTTCATTTTTTGTGAAAGGTGTAAGGTGTGTGTCTAGATTCTTTTTTTTTTCTTTTTCTGCATGTGGGTGTCCAGTTGTTTGACGCCGTTTGTTGAAAAGACACTAGTCTTTTCTAATAAGGTTTTTTTTTCAGTAACGTTTTCTGGACGACTGCTTCTAGGTTGGACAGGAGCCTACCATCAAGCACGGTTGAGGAGATCTGTTTTCTGCAGTCGAGGCTAAATTTATAGGGCAGAGTCCAATTAGATGATCTCTGATATTCTGGGCCGGTCCTGGGATAAAATCTAGAGCAGTGGTTGATTAAAACCTTAGAAATGCTTACGATCATTTAGCACACATCGCTCCCGGCCCTGCCTCCATGTCTCCCTCTTCTCCAAGTGTCCAAGTCCTATGCCACCCGCTTGCAGCTCCAGACTTCAGCTAATTCTAGGCTCCTAGCACAATTCTTGTCTTTATGACTCATGTGGTATTGGGCTGTTTCATGATAGGAAAGAACCAAAGACCCGAAGGTATAAACTCCTGAAAAGACCACTCTCTCCCCCTCCTCAACTATGTTTCTTTGTAGCAGGAACAATATCGTAAACTCTTTGAATCGCATATAGCTCAGGGTATAGCACAGAAGTGAATGCATAATTTAATAAATGCTCGTTAGTTATTTGATTGACTGGGAAGGTCCTTGTGAAAAAGGAGGAGTAAGTGACTCTCGACCTGTGAAAGAGTGTATACAAACCTGATCTTAAAAACCACAAAGGAAACCATGACTTTATCAAAGGTCTCTTACTGGCCGATACAACCCTTTGCAAATGCTGTCTGTGCAACCAGAAGGCTGTCAAATAAAAATGCATGTGCTGCAATAGATACAATGTGTGAGTGTGTATTTACACACATATACATATATGTGTGTGTCTGTGTGTATATACAGGAAATTATTAATCCTCCTTGCAATTCTTCATGTTTCCCTGTTCTGCGGTCATGACTTATAAATTAGTGCAATTATCAAAGTTAATATGTGAACATTTAAATATTCTCTTACTGGGTACCATTCATTTATTCGTGAATATTTAATAAGTTTGGTAGAGAATAGTGAACAAGACTGGCCTGGACCCCATTCTCAAGACCTATTTAAAGGATGCTGCTAATATAAAAACGTATTTGAAAGGATTATCTATTCAGAAAGCATGTCCAACAATTAAAAGCAAATGGTTTTCCCTCTTCTCCATTGTCGGTTGGGTGTTAAGCATATCCCTGGACCGTTCGATACAATGTCTTGTTTCTTACTGCAGATAAAAGCACTGCTTTTCAAACATCATGTCGTTGTAGCCTTAGAGATCTCCAGCTTCAACAATGTAAGTTGTTTTTTTTCCCCATGTAGCCAGGAACTGGATCAATAAAGTAAAAGCATAATGACTTTCCCTGCTTTATTTTAGTATGTTATCTGATACTATTTGCTTTCTTAGTCTTAGTCAATATTGTTGTCTCCCAGGAGGTGCAGATGTTATCTCTTCACTCAACCCATTTTTCCACCATCCTAAATAAAAAGTCAGCCGGGACAAAGGATACTGACTGTGCCGATAATTTCTTCAGTGATTCTCAAGCAAATGATAGTGCAGGCTAATTTCTAGCCTCATCATTTCCTTTGCTATGACTGTGAGCCCCAGTGGCCACACCTCTCACCTTGAGCCCCCAGCTGCCTTAATGATTAGGACTCTGTTTTGCGACCGGGCAGCGTTCGGCCACATCGCTCGGCTGAGGCCCTGCACACAGCACTGACCGCTCAGTGACACATTTCAAAGCTCAGGCACGATAAACGTGCTGCCTTATGCAACAGGAGGAGAGAAAGGCATCCTTCCGCCACAGCCCGGTTTTCTCAGGATGTAGGAAGTTTATGACGTTGTGGAGCCACCATACATCCCCCCTCCTTGTTTCTTAAACCTGCTCTTTACTTCTTTTCCTCCCTCCTGAGTGCTTCAAGGGCTCCTTTCAAGGGGTTAAGAGTCTCAAAGACAAATTTTGGAGCTGCCCGGTATGATTGAGAAAATGAGATTCCTCCCCCTTTTCCTCTGGCTTCTAAGCTTAATTCGATTTATGGGGGGCATTTCTCCTTCCATACTGGACTTTCACACCAACTGTGACAATGGTACCCAAGAAAGCTGGTCAGTGATTCCTCATCAACCATGTGAAAAGTGGTTTCCCAAGAAGCATCAACAGTATTTTCCTATGAATTCTCCTCATGCTGTGATCATGGTCCTTGTCTGGGCTTTCATTTTATATACAGGTAAACAGAGGCACAAAAGAAATAAAGTTTTTTTTTCAATTTTTATTGAAATATAGATTCCTTTCCATTATAGGTTATTACAAGTTATTGAGCATAGTTTCCTGTGCTCTACAGCAGGACCTTGTTTACCTATTTTATATATAGTAGTCTGTATCTGTTAATCTCAAACTCCTAATTTATTCCTCCCCCATTTTCCCCTTTTGTAGCTCTAAGTTTGTTTTCTATGTGTGTGAGTCTATTTCTGTTTTGTAAATAAGTTCGTTTGTATCATATTTTAGATTCCACATATAAGTGATATCATCTGATATTGGTTTTTCTCTTTCTGACTTACTTCACCCTGTATGACAATCTCTAAGTCTATCCATGTTGCTGCAAATGGCATTATTTCACGCTTTTTTACGGCTGAGTAATATTCCATTGTATATATGTGCCACATCTTCTTTATCCATTCATCTTTTGATGGACATTTAGGTTGCTTCTATGTCCTGGCTATTGTAAATAGTGCTGCAATGAACACTGGGGTGCATGTATCTTTTCAAATTATAGTTTTCTCTGGATATATGCCCAGGAGTGGGATATACCCAGATCATATGGTAGTTGCTGGATCATATGGTAGTTCTATTTTAAGTTTTTTAGGGAACCGCCATACTGTTCTCCATAATGGTCGTACCAATTTACATTCCCACCAACAGTGTAGGAGGGTTCCCTTTTTCTCCACGCCCGCTCCAGCATTTATTATTTGTAGACTTTTTGACGATGGCCATTCTGACCTGTGTGAGGTGTTACCTTGCTGAAGTTTTGATTTGCAAGAAATGGAGTTTTTGAAAACCATAGACTTAGTACCCAGAATGCACTGTCCCTGGACCGGGTCCAGTGTGGCTGTGAAAACAAGACAGAAAGTGGGGACTGCTCTAGATTCGAATCCCAGCTCTGACGTTGAGTCACTGGGTGACCTTGAGCAAATAATTTTGTCTTATTTTCCTCATCAATATAAAGGAAGAGTTTGAATTAGAGGCACGGGGCTCTAGGATGATAACATGCCCTGAGTTCTGGTTTCGTTTCACAGTAGGATGAAAGACAAATGTTTAAACATATTTACGATTGGCAACTTAGGTGCACAATGGAATAAAATACTTTTTCCATTACATTATAATTTGCAACAGGGGAAAATATGTAGGCTGAGGAGATTTGTAAGGAGAACTGTGTGGGAGTCACCAATAAACTATAGCTCTTAAAAGCTTTATATAGGGACTACACTGGCAGTCCAGCTGTTAAGACTTCGCCTTCCAATGCAGGGGGTGTGGGTTCGATCCCTGGTCGGAGAGCTAAGATCCCACATGCCTCAGGGCCAAAAAACCAAAACATAAAACAGAAGCAGTATTGTAACAAATTCAATAAAGACTTTAGAAAAATGGTCCACATTTTTAAAAAAGCCTTATTTACCAGATCGTCATCTTTTGTGCCTTTCCCATTTGAGAAATTTTACCCTCCCTTACTTGTCTCATCAAAGTGAAATAAGGGATGAAGAGGGTCGTTTTCTGAAGTTCCTTTTTTTTTTCTAGCACCAGTGGTTCCTGACTTTCAAGCTGCTTTTTCCAAAACATTAAGCATAAAGTGTTAAATTTGGAGCTGCTTTCTTTTCTCTTCAACGTTTATGAGATAGACACTCACTCATTCGTTCTGCTTTGAATATCAAATTATTTCATCCACCCAAAGATGAAAATTCTGCACACAGGTCCTAGAATAAATATATTACATTAAATACATTTTGTTCTGCATGAAATCTTACCTCTTGTGATTTGCAGTCAACTCCTGATATATTTTAAACAACAGAATGAAATATGGATTCCTTTGCTGCCTTCTTTCTGGATTTTTCTAGATTAGCATTTCTTAACCTGGAGAGCATGGACCCCACCTAAGGAGCTTTCCCTTCCAGATGGTATAAAATGGTTTTGGGGCTTCCCTGGTGGCGCAGTGGTTGAGAGTCAGCCTGCCGATGCAGGGGACA
>NW_020175788.1:1440178-1479153 GCF_003031525.2 Neophocaena asiaeorientalis asiaeorientalis
AAAAAAAAAAAAAAAAATGGTTTTGAATCCTCTAAATAGAGTTTAAAAGACATCAAGTGTCTGTCTATACCTGTAACCTTTTTTAACCTTGGGGAAAATGTCAAAGTTTTCATCCCATCTTCAAGGGAAACCATAATTTCAAAAGGGTAAAAATCACTGCTCTAGGTATTAATTTAAAGGATTTGACTTGTTCACAATATCAGACTTCTTTTTTATTTTTCCACTTTCCTAGCTGATAGTAGCTAGATTACTTGAGTTAAACTAAGGTCTTCATTTGAACTAGTGAGTGCCTAGGTTTTAAAAAATACTCAAATTTCTGAACTGTCAGCTTTGTAGATCAGAACTTCTACCAGTCTGTAGACGTCTATGTACTCCCGTCCTGAGCGTCTCTTTGTGACCTGTTCGGTACAAAGTTAACATGCTACATTTCTTGGTCTTAAGAAAATCCTTTTGTAGAATGAATTTATACAAGATTGCGAATATCCTGGAACTTGCAATCTTTCTAAAATTGCATGTCTTAGGAATAAAGATGCAGACATAGAGAATGGACTTGAGGACACAGGGAGGGAGAAGGGTAAGCTGAGACGAACTGAGAGAGAGGCATGAACATATATACACTACCAAATGTAAAATAGATAGCTAGTGGGAAGCAGCCGCATAGCACAGGGAGATCAGCTCGGTGCTTTGTGACCACCTAGAGGACTGGGATAGGGAGGGTGGGAGGAAGACACAAGAGGGAGGAGATATGGGGACATATGTATATGTATAGCTGATTCACTTTGTTATACAGCAGAAACTAACACTCCATTGTAAAGCAATTATACTCCAATAAAGAATGTTAAAAAAAAAATTGCATGTCTTTCGGGAAGATGGTTATAGGTTTTTTCTTTCTCTCTTTACCAAGCAAACAAACAAAAAAATGTTATAAACCCTGTTTTCTAGATCTACAATTGAGCTACCAAATCAGATCACCTTAGCGCAATTTTACACCCCCTTTTCCTTCCCCTTTCCTCCTTCCTGTTCACCAGTTTTGAATTTTGACTGAGGTTAAGTGTATAAAATGTCTCCTGGAAAAATATTGGCAGAAATTGAGTAAATACAGAGATTGAGTACTTCTGACCCATATAATATAATGCAATTTATAGCATGTGCCGGGAAGTTTCCTCCTTTCTCCCCCACTACCTACAAAACGAATCACGCTAATATAATTGCAATAGTCACTTTGAACCGTACCCATTGAAATGGACTCCAAGTGCATACAGCCATCTAAAATAACAAATCCATATGAAAAAATCAAGATATTCCTGTAGAAATGATATGGGTGGAAACTTCAATTCCATTTAATTCGGGTATTGACGGTCACCTCTTGAATGACCAACACTGGGGGAAATACCAAGGAAGTAAATGTGAGTGTCTGACCCCATGGAGCGTTCAGTCTCATTGAGCAGGAGGGCTTTGCATCTCTGAAACGGCAAGGAAGCCACATGTGGAATAGAGTCCGGCTTAAAGCACGTGCTCATTAAAATGTATGGGTACCAAGGGGTGGGAGGGTGGGATGAATTACGAGGTTGGGATTGACATATATACAGTTTTGATCCTATGTATAAAATAGATAACTGATGAGAACCTACTGTATAGCACAGGGAACTTTACTCCATGCCCTGTGGTGACCTAAATGGGAAGAAAACTCTAAAAAGAGGGAATATATGTCTATGTATAGCTGATTCACTTTGCTGTACAGTAGAAACTAACACACCATTGTAAAGCAACTGTACTCCAATAAAATTTTTAAAAAATCTACAGGAAGTTGGAAGAGGGCTGAGTTGGAGGCACTGAAACAGTCAAAGACAGAATTCTAAAGATATACTTGGATGGAGCCCAGGAGGTGGAGAAAACATTTGAAACTGGGGCAGTAATATAACAAAGGCTCTCCCGGGAACGGAGAGAGGATTTACAGGACGGGCTGAAGTTGGCCTGGAAGAGTGGAAAATGCAGGGTGAGGGGATGAACCTGGGGCTCCTGGAGGCAAGGGTTGAGTCTTTGCCTTGCTGATACACTGGTTGCTGGAGAAAGAAGGGGTGAAGAGGATGGACTCCCAGCAAGAGGGAAGAATCCCCTTAACTTTGGGCACCTCCAGGGTCAGTCAGTACCTGTGGCACCAAGGACACACCAAAGATTTGGACAGATGCAATAAGAGAGAGAGTAAAAGAGAGGATTGGGTAATGAGAAAGGGAAGAGGAAGAGAAAAAAGTGAATGGATTCATTTCACTAGGTATCTACCTGTGACCAGGACTTGATAGGGCCAACCTAAACTGGTGGCGTTACTGTTTCATGAAATGCTTTAGTGGGTAAGGAGATATGCCCATGTAATAAACAAAACTCCTCAGACGTGTTCTGATCCTCCTAAACCAGTTTCTTTCCTGGGATCAAGCGTTCCTTGACACAACTTCACTCACCCCTAGTCGTTTAGGAAGTGACCAATAAATACATGAATTAAACCGAATTGAAGTTTCCATCAATATAGTTTATGAAGGATGACCTTGATTTTTTTTCTATGTGGATTCCTTAACTTAGATCCCACTATACGCTTGGAGCCCACTTAAGATGGGATGATCTAACCCCTTCATACCCATTAGGGTGGCTACTATCAAAAACACCAGAAATTAACAAGAATCGGTAAGGATGTGGAGACATCGGAATCCTTGTGCACCATTGCGGAAATGTAAAATGGTTACAGCCATTGTGGAAAAGAGTTTGATGGTTCCTCAAAATATTAAAAATAGAACTACCCCCTGATCCTGCAACTCTATTTCTAGATATAAAGCCAAAAGAATTGAAAGCAAGGTCTTTTTCTTTCCTGATGCTCATTAATTTTTAAAATTGAAGCACAGTTGATTTACAATGTTGTGCTAATTTCTGCCTTACAGCAAACTGATTCAGTTATACATATACACACATTCTAGTTTTATGTTCGTTTCCATTATGGTTTATCGCAGGATACTGAATATGAAAGCAAGGTCTTGAACAGATACATGTGCAGTTACTTGCAATAGACAAAAGATGGAAGCAACCCGGATGTCCCTCAACAGATAAATGGATGAACACCATGTGGTCTATCCATACAATGGAATATTATTCAGCCTTAGAAAGGAAAGAAATTCTGATACATCCTACAACATGGATGACTCTTGAGGACGTGATGCTAAGTGAAATAAGACAGCCACAAAAAGACGAAAACAAATGCTGCATGATTCCATTTCTTTGCGGTACCTAGCATAGTCAATTTCAGAGACTGAAAGTAGCATGGTGGTTGCCAGGGGCTGGGCGGGGAGGGAGGTGGGGAGTTGTGCTCTTACTGGGACAGAGTTTCAGTTTTGCAAGATGAAAACATTCTTGAGAAGGAGAGTAGTGATGACCGTACATTATGAAAATATGAGCTGTACACTTAAAGAAGGTTAAGGTAGTAAATTTCATGTTATGTGTATTTTACCACAATAAAAAAAAATTGAAAAAAAAAAAATCTGGTCTAAAATGACTAATGTTGCCTGAGGCTCCACACGGTGGAAGGCCCCCCCGCTGCAGCCTCTCAGGGACTGATCCCTGCACCAAGCCGCTCATCAGATGCCCTATTTAGCAGTTAATTATTTCTCTTTGATACTGGCTTTTTCATCTTTTAATACAGCAGTTTTACTGCCTCTGATAATTATTCTGTCTCCATAACTCTTTTAAATCTAACGAGGCGTGGCCAGCTCTGCTTAACAAGGCCACACGTCATTAGCTTCTTGTCTCTGTGTCATCCTGTCACCCTCAATCACCACATGACCAACCAGGCACTAACTGGTCACTTGTCATTGGCAAAAGAGTGTGAAGTGACCTGCTGTCAGGTCAGTTAGCAGTGGTGTTTAATAAACTTCCAGGACCACACACAATCCTGCCTTTTATCCCCATCCCCCCCCACCCCCGCCACAATCCAGGTTGAGGGAACCTGTTTGAGGGATAAATCCGTTTTCCACTAACCCAACAATAAGACCTTTAGGGAGGGTCCTCTGCTTTCTCATCCTCTGCTCCCAGGAATTCTAATGTTTTGTCTCAAAATCCCCCGAAAGAAGCAGGGAGAAGTAACGCACGGAGCACGGGCTTTAGTCAAAAGACGTTGAGTCAGTCTTGCTGAGCTGTTGCTCACCAACTGTGTGGCTTCGGGCCAACCACTTAACCTCTCTGGCCCTAGTTCTTTTCCCAAACAACAGACTTCTGAGGGTTGTCTCAAAAGCTAAATGAGTTCATAGCTACCTATGTTGCCAAGCCACATCAGCCTGGAAGGAAAAGTAAGATAGTTCCCTTCAGTCTACTTTTGAAATGAGTTAGGGTATAAATTCATATGGAGTCAAGATGGTATCAAAAATTTATTTCTTTAGGTTTTCTTTCTCCCCCGTACCGATCTTCTGTTGCATCACTCCCAAATCTTTTGGGAGTGGGAGAGTAGGGGTCTATTTATTTATTTGCTTCCAAACTCATTCTGAGTCTGCTTCTATAAATGAACTTCTGTGACAAGATCACAGGGAAGGCTTTCCATCTTGTCGGGGTTATTGCTCTGATCTCAAAATGAATCTCAAACACACTTCCTGAATAGAAGGTCGGTTTTCATCTGGGCACACAGATTTCTCTTATTTTCGGAAGACAAAATCAAGTCATTTGTCACATTTATCACCTTAGAAACTTGATCAGTTTATAATAAACATAACAAACTACGTTTCCATGCTTCCAAGTCTGGAAAGACCATTGCACTGTTATCCTCAAAAATCCCTTCTTAGCCCAAAGCAGAAGACCATGGGGACCAAGTGCCGAGTCAAGGTCGACCACACTGGGTGTTCACGTGGCCTTGGGGACTGCTGGCTCCCAGGATGCTCAGGACTACCCCCTCCCAAAGGAAACCACAAGACTCTGTTCCCTCACTGTCACTTAGAGTCCCAGCATTGCTGTCGGGGTGTTTCCTTCCGGTCTGTGACAACCACCTGGAAGTTTCTTTTTCTCACAAAGGAATAGAGTGAGAGATTTGGGAGACTTGGGTCCCCGTGAGTTAGTGAGCCCTGTTCTAGGGTAACAAGGTCCCTCTGCTCCAGACCCACAACTTCACATGGAAACTGCAGAGCCTCCACTCGGCTTTTGATTTCCTTGTGATTTTGCCATTTTGTCCCCAGAACACTCACCTGAAAGAGAGCTGGGCTGGCTCAAAGGCAAAGGAGGGGAGCTGGTCCCCGAGAGTCCTGTCTGCCTTAGGCTGTGAGCTCCCTGGGGACAGGGCCACATCTTCCCTATGCTCCTTATGTCCACGGTGCTCAGCACAGCACCTTGCATGGAATCACACCCAGCAAGTGTTTCTCGAGCGAATGAATGAGTAATGAATGGGCGCCTGCCTGGTAGCCCCTCCCCCGACCTTGCAGACTGGGACCCACTTCTATAGCCATCAGGTCCTCCATCAGGGACGCTCCTCAGAGCACTGAGTGATGAGTGACCCTCGTTCCTTCACTTCGAGTGAGGTTTCCATTCCTCTAGCAGCTGGTTACGAGGGCAACCTCGACTTACCTAGTCAAACTGTCTTCTCAAATTCATACGTTCACTCATTAATCCACTCTTTCTTTCAACATAATTAACTGATCACCTGCCAAGCACCAGGCACTATTCTTTTTTTAAAACATAATATATTTGCACAACTCAAAGTCCAAAATTAGATTTAAAAGATATAAACTAAGTTTCCCTGTACAAAAGCACTGTTACTTTTTTTAAAATTTATAAGCAGGGGATATATGTATATGTACAGCTGATTCACTTTGTTATACAGCAGAAACTAACATACCATTGTAAAGCAATTATACTCCAATAAAGATGTTAAAAAATAAAATGAAATTTATAAGCAAATAGAAATATATAAATCTGAGTTCCTGTGTTAAGAAGCACCCTTTATATACTGTTTTGTACCTGGATCTCTCCATATCTATGCATAGATGGCTTCCTGATATTCTTTATAGCTGTATAGTATTCCATTACCGTAAGTGCCATGGTTTATTCAACTTGTTTTCTATTGCGGGGCATGGGTTGTTTCTAATCTTCTGTTATTGTAACACAAACACTGTCACAGTGCACTTCTGTGCGTGTGATATTATACAAGTGCATCTGTAGAATAAACGTCCAGAGGTGGGGCTGCTGGATCACAGAGTACATGCGTTTGCATTTTGGGGAGGCCAGATTCCCTTCAAATAGGGGTTTGCCCTTCTGCAGCCCCACCAGCAACTGTGGGGTCCAGGCTGTGTCCCAAGGAATGGGGATGCAGTGGGACAAAGACAGACAGGAGCTCAGCTCTTATGGAGCTTACATTCCAGTGCGAGCAGCCTGCAGACAACCTTCACGTACAAATAACCAAGATAATTGCAAATTGTGATACAATGCCATGAGGACAATAAAACAGGGTTCTGGGGTGGAGACTTATGCAGGCTGGTGAGTGAGGGGTGAGCCGTGCTAGATGAGGGGGTCATGGAAGGTCTCCAAGGAGATGACACTTCATCCAAGACCTGAATGAGGAGGCAGCCATGAGGTCAGAGGAAGAACATTCCAGAACATCTGAGGGGACAACATGAGAAGGCATTTAGGCTCCTTCTGGAAAACCGTCCCTGCCCACCCCACCCATAGGTAGACCAACACGCCACAAGGTCAAGTTCAGGGATTCCTGTTACCCACTAATCTAGGGCTGTTGAATTGAGTTGTTTGAAATATTTCCAATCCCAAGAGTGTGTAAAACTAGGTGAGATGGAGAAAAGGTAGGTTCACTTTGCTGCTTAGAACCAGATCTTAATGTTGTTGACACGTAAGATATTTCTCATAATTTTCCACTTTCTAGAATCTAGTAGATAATACACTTTTTTTAAAATTGTGCTTTAAAAAATATAACATAAAATTTACCACTTTAACCATTTTTAAGGGTGCGGTTTGGCAGTGTCAGGTATATTCACAGTGTTGTAGAGTCTTAAAATTTTTTTTTTTTTTTTTTTTTTTTGGTACGCGGGCCTCTCACTGCTGTGGCCTCTCCCGTTGCGGAGCACAGGCTCCGGACGCGCAGGCTCAGCGGCCATGGCTCATGGGCCCAGCCATTCCGCGGCACGTGGAATGTTCCCGGACCAGAGCACGAACCCACATCCCCTGCATCGGCAGGCGGACTCTCAACCACTGCGCCACCAGGGAAGCCCAAGTCTTAAATTTTTTAACTAAAAAAAATAAATAAATAATAAGCCTAGGCTGTGAAAAAGGTTGAAACAAGAGAAAAATCACTAGAATTTGCAGCAGTTATGTGAGTGCCTGTGATGTCAAAGTTCAAGGGAAACCAAAAGAGGGAACATCACTTATGGATGAGAATGAAATTGAGGGTCTTTGACGTCTGGAAGTGTCCTTTCCCTAAAAGATTTTGATTACAACAATAGCCTCAACTCTTTCTCACAGTCCACTCCCATCTAGGTTAGAAAATTGCTGCGTTCTTCCAGCTCCCACAGGCACTTTCATGTTTGGTAATGAATCGCATCTTTTACTCAGCAGTAGAAAATAATTAGTGCCAGGTGGTAAATGACTGGATCAAATCAGTCAGCATCAGGCAGGTCAGAGGTCTCTCAGCGGCTCACCTGCTCACCTTTGTACCATGGAGAGAGGATGTACCTATAGATGATCCAAAGAATGTAGCTCTACTTCAAAGAAATGAAATGGGAACTCTGTTAATAGTGGAAACAATATAGCTGTGAGCGTCATCTTCGGCCATGAGAAAATCCGCTGTCCTTTCTTCCTCTTTTGCTTAATTTTTCCTTGGACTCAGGATGCCACACGACAATCATCCACTAGATGGCGCCATCCATCTGTTTATCTGTCAGTGCGCAGCCCTTTCACTGGGTTGAAGCCAATGTTGAGACTCGAAAGCTAGAGGGCAAGATTTCCTCAGAAATGACTTATCAATTAAAAAGAAAGTAAAGTAAAGACCGCTTTGAATATAAAATGCCTGCAAAGGTCCCAGTCTCCCAGCTGCAAGGCTCAGTTTGCCATGAGGAAGCAATTGACGCGAGGGGGTTTTGTAACAAAGCCTGGGTGATGCCTTTCTGGAGGTGGACAGAAGACGTCAAGGAAAGAAGCTAAGATTCCATGGAACACCATTTCTAAGTTTCAGTAAATTTTGTGGCTGCCTGGAAAATGCATCCTAGATCTGTGTGCTTCATTTCACCTGGCTGCCCACCGGGGCAAAAGGGTTCGGGTTCCCTCCTCCCATGAGCCCGGGCTGTCATCTGGAAGTCATCAAGCCACTTTGGGAAATATTTGATGTCACTTCTGTGAATGGCGCTCAAGTTTCCAGGCCCTTCCCTGGGTTTGAGCTCCAAGGGCACATTAGCAAGAAGAAGAGAATATTTCCATACAGGGGTGTCCTGGCAGCTCCAACCACAGGGTGGGCTGGGCCTTCTGTCCGGTCCCTGACCTTGACCTCAGCTGCCCTGGCTCTTTCCACGCTTTTCTTCTGACTCCCTCTGTCCCCTTCCCCTCTTATCAGCCTCTTGTTCTTTTGTGATCTCTGACCAAAACAGCCTGCCACTTTCTTTTCTTTTTTCCTTTTGAAAGTTTCATCAAAAAAATTTTTTTATTATTATTAAAAACTAGGATCTGATTATTTCAGATTCACAAAGAACTGGACTTGTCCTTGGTGGGCTATGATTTACCACACCCTTCGGTGCCCAGGACCACCCCTCCACCTGGCAGTGGGGGTAGGGGGCAGGGAAGCTGGGGAGGAGTGGTCCTCCCTGTACTAGACCATCAGGCTGATGAGATGCAGGGTGACAGCTCTCCCCAGACCACCCCAGGGTGCGTCCACTTGCATTAACGTCAACATTGGGACGCTGATGCCTCGTCGTAGCTCCTCAGGAAGGCGCCTCAGACGTGTTCCGGGAGGAATTCAGGCAAACAGGCCGCCCACCCCCATTCTGTGTGGCCTCACACACGTGGCCGCTCCCTCGGCCCTCTGCTAAGCTCTCCCACCCACCCCCTCACCTCCATCTATCTGAAGTGCCTTTACGGTAATTGTGACATTCATTGCACAGACATGGCCACTCATCTAGGGTGCCTTCCAAAAGTGATTTTATTTTTTAAGTTGAAGAAGGGAGGGTGTGGGGAAGCGAGGGTGAGGTTTCCAACCTCAGTAGCATCACCGGAAGCGTTCATTGACTGTGTTCATTTTATTTAACCAAAAAGATGAGAGAGTGAGAGAGGGATGACTGATAGATTAGGTGGACGGATAGATGGATGGGTGGATTATGGACACATAGATCTATAGACAGATGATGATGATGATGAAGATGATAGATATGATGGATGGATAGATAGGTGATAGATAAGTGGAAGATGGATAAATAAACTTTCTACTCCACTTTATTTTTCATGCTACAAAGGTAATCCAAAGAAAAGGCACAGATAATTTATTAGTTAACTTCACAGAGAAGTCCTATTAACATATTTTCGGTAAAACGAGCTATAGAGTCTCTGGTTTGCTGCGGGGATGTTGCAGTGTTGGGATGGCCGTGAGCTCCGTCCGTGGAGAAGGTGGGCAGCTGTTGGGAAGCAGGAGGGCTTTTCTCTGTAGCGACAAAGCAGAGTTAAGAATTCAGAAGCAGAAGAATGAATACAGAGGTCCTAGGACGCTTCCAAGGGATGCAGTCTGTGTCTCCACCGCAAAGAGCCCTCGGGGTGCGGGCTGATGTCCTCCTGTGAAAACTATTCTTTGACCCAAGCGTGCTCTGTAGGTGGACTCTTGAAGGAAGAGAGGAGATTTTGATGGAGGGATTTACTGGTAGAGTTCTGGCCGTTTGGTTCATAAATTATTCAACTTGAGGTCACATTAGAAAAATGCTCTGGGACTTCCCTGGTTAAGAATCCCCCTGCCAATGCAGGGGACACGGGTTCGAGCCCTGGTCCAGGAAGATCCCACATGCCGCGGAGCAGATAAGCCCATGCGCTACAACTACTGAGCCTGCGCTCTAGAGCCCGATAGCCACAACTACTGAGCCTGCATGCTGCAACTATTGAATCCCATGCACCTAGAGCCGGTGCTCTGCAACAAGAGAAGTCACCACAATGAGAAGCCCGTGCACTGCAATCAAGAGTAAACCCCGCTCGCCACAACTAGAGAAAAGCTCATGCGCGGCAATGAAGACACAATGCAGCCCAAAATAAATAAATAAATAAATTTATTATTTTTTTAAAAAAGGTTCTTGTCAATTTCTCTAGCGGTCTTAGACACATCCTGGGACTTATGCATCCCTCAAGTCTGCATAAGTGCCCTGAAGAAGCCACTTTAAAAATAACAATGATTAATTAAGACCAGGTCCACCCAGTCCTTCTGCTTTTTAAAAGGATCCCCCAAACAACAGATTTGTTGTTTTATGGATTGGTGTACATACAATGGGTGGGCTCACTTGATTACAATGCCACATGCTTCGAATATTTTTACTGAAACTGATCAGGCCCCAGGGAGATGCTCAGTGATGGGGGAGGTTATGCAAATGCCCCCCCAGGGGAGAAAGGGAGATCACTTCAAAGGTTTTGGTCTTGTGATTAATAACAATAAGAAAAAGGACTTTACACAGTTATAGGGTAGGTTCAGGTCTTTCTTCTTTATGTCCTTGTTTACAACTTTTCCTACCTCGGTGAATCTGAAAATATTGTGGTGGAATTCTGATTTTTCTTTTGCCTTCTCTTCTAGTGGAACATTTTAAGGAACCAAAGGAAGAAAGACACGCTTGAGAATCTCGTCGGTTTTGACCACTTTTCATGTGTATCTAAAGAAGATGAAAGTTCCCAGTTTCCAGAGCATTTTCCTCAATGATAACTTGTAATCATATTACTTTTTCCTCCTGGATATTCCAAGCATGACCCATTTGGGGGGTATTTTTTCTTAGTTTATATAATAACCTCTAACACTAAATATGTTGTTATTCCTTTTACCTACCGCACATGGAAGTCAAATGAGATAAACCTAATATTTACAAAAAAAGCCTAAAATTATTTCAGAAATACATTTGACTTTCTTTAACTTCATTTTATTTTTTAAAGGCCTTGGTTGGGTATACGGATGTTTTCTAGATTTCTACTTTATCCAACTGTCCTACCGATTTGTCTGTTTCTTAAACTCTCCATAATTTCCTCATTTTGCAAAAATAAAATGGATGGCTTATCATTAGAGTTATTCTGAATGTAAATAAAATAATAATATTATAATTTACTTCTTCCATGGAAGTAATTGGGGGAAACATCATAATGTATAAAGAACTGTAATATATTTATATTTGATGCCCATCTCATTCATTTCTAAATGTTTGCCCATATGAATAGCGTAGAATCAAATGCATTTGCAAAGGTATGATATAGAACAGTACGGAGTACAGTACAGTACATATAATAAAATGATGAGATTTAAAGAAACCTATTTCTCAGTTCTATGATACCTGAAAGCAAATAGTAAGAGCCTTTTTCATGCATCTCACCATCTCCCTATAACATCTTGTAGAACAAGACCCTAATCTCTGTGCGCATACAGAGTTCTCTAAAACGTGCCATTGTCTTTGCAACCATAATTATTGAATTTTGTCTACAAATAAATGTGTATAATATATCTAATTGTCACGAATTGCTATACAGCTGAAAATGGGCTCTGGCCAGCAGTTAGCCATGCTGAGTGAATCTAGGATGGATATTCAGGCAGAGACCAAGTTTTTGTTGCCTGGAAAGGATGGTGTTCATGTTTTTTAGCCAAAGAACTGTGGGAAGAGACTGGATCGTTTCAATAAAATGGGATTGCCATACAGAACTGGCCACCAATATAAAGCCTTAGTTGTTTTTTTTTTAAGCCAATGAAAGAGAAGCTATGTTTCCCACTGGGGGGACCCGTGTATGGGTCTTTTTTGATGCGCAAAGCCTACGAGTGTGGGTTTAGCTTGAATTGTTTTGAATTTACAGTTTTAAAAGGAGTTTTCAGTAGGAAATAGATGGCCGGGTGATTAAGAACTGTGGCGGTGAAGCCATGCGTCTCTGAGCCCCGGAGTCTCAGCTCTGGTCAAATCCCTTAGCCTGGGAGTGCCTGCGTCCTCTCATCTTTAAGGTGCAGATTTGAAAATGTACTTCTCTGCATTGTTAGGAGGCCTAAAGGAGAAAACGCCTCACGAAAAGCACAAGGTCTGGCACACAGTAGGCCCTGCATGGATGCCGGTGAGTCTTACTTTGAATTGGAGAGGCAGCTCCATGGTGGCCCGTTTCTGTGCTGTGACTTTGGGAGGAGTTCCTGGAAACTCAGCCTAGAGCTTCTTCAATTTCTTCGGTCCCACTGAGGATCCTGGGAATCACGTCATGCCTGGTAACAAATCCTCTGCTTAAGCTCACCAGAATGGACTGTTCTCTTTGCCAGGGAACCCTGATCCGTGTGGAAACTCCCGAAACCCCTATTGTTAACTGAACACAGGAGTTGCAGGGATCCCACAAAAACATTCTGTGAGGACCCACACTGCGAGGGGAGAAAAGCTGAAGCTCCGAGTAAACAGAAAGTTGACGCCAGTGTCTCTTTTCTCTGTTGCAAAGGTTAAATCCTCCCGAGCTGGACTGCATCTGTCACTCATTGTACTCTCCAACACCAGTGGGAATAATCCCGACATTCCACTAACCAGGGCGCTAATTTCACTCCAGCCCATATGCAGCATTGCATTCCCACAGCAGCACCTAAGACAAAATTCCCTGGGTAATGAAGCAAAGAGGAAAGGAAACAGGAGATGCTAAACCCACACTCATAGCATTGCTCTCCATGCCAACTTTCTGCTGCTCTGGGAAGGGCTGTCTTCTCACAGTGGGCACTGGACATTTCTCTCTCTTTCTGGCTTCTGCCATCCTGCCATCTTTCAAGGTTCAGCCACATCACCTCCCATGCTTTTCCTGGCTGCTCTGTTTCACAATATCCTCTCCCTCCTCTGAACTTTTACTCTCTATATCACTGGCAGAACCCTTCGTATACTTGCTTCTATTAGGAGTTGACTTCCTTGTGTGTATGTTTACCTCTCGACTAGATACAAACACTTTGGCATCTCTTACACTGCTGAACACAGAGCAGGCGTGCAATAAGTTGTTCTTGATTAGATTATAATTCATTACATCAGTGTAAAGTTCGTCTCCATGGGTTACATACCAACATGGAAGAAAACTGCAGCCCCATGACCTATTTGCAAATCTGACATCTCATTTGAGTGCTGTGATGTCCTTCAAAAACAAGAAAATAAATGTCAGATTTGTCTTCTTGCTTTTCTGATCTTCCTGCCGTCCTGGCTTTGTATTTCTGAAGATAGAAAGAATTGGATGTTTCACGATTGCTTGGAATTAAGCATGAAAGGCACTAGCCATGTAACTCTGGGGTGGTAAAAATATAAAGAAGCTGGGAAGGGTCAGAATTAATGGAATCTGGGGCAGGGGCACTCCTCACTGACTCCCTTTGTGCGGGAGGAGAGCAGATGGCCAGAGGATGGAAGAAATGACTATTTCAACTTGCTCCAAAAACTGGGAGTGGGTGGGAATAAAGTCACTGTCAGGTCAAGTTCATGCTGGTTGGACTTGTGAGCCTTGACATTCATCTGTTTAGAAGGAGTTTAAAAGTCCTTTCAACAAAATCATCCAGCTCTACCTAATGTTACGCTTATGAACTTTCACAGGTAATTTCCATTGACTTATTGAGGCTTCGTTTTCTCTACCGATGGAGGGTTATGCATCTTTCTTAATCTGAAAGCCCAATGGGGAGAGAATATGTATTTGTTCTCCTCCCATCTCTTTGCTCAATAACACTGCTCCCAGCTGTCTTCTGTTCTTGGCAGAGGGGGCAGGGCAGAACCGCTCTTGTTGGGACTTGGAGGATACGTCCTGATTACAAGTGAGAAACAGACCACAAGCCGTGCTTCGCAGGGGTGGGCACCCTGGAGGCAAGAAGGAGAAGGACTGGGGGCCTGGGATGCGCTGTAGCCAGAACGAGTTGTACAGGAATGGAATGATCACATTACTTATCCAAGAGTGGATCATCAAATTCAGCTCTTCTTTGTTTAGAATATAACGTGCTGCTTTCAGGTCAAGTTCCACTTTTCCAGTTATGTTCTACCTGTTTAATTCTACAGTTTCTCTGTATTTGCCTAAAGCACATGCCAATTTGTGGCAGGGAAATTTGCCCACATTAGTTTCAAGGATGGTGCAAGTTTGTACCAGGTTTCCATTCACAGATAACAGACGGTTTTTTTTCTCCATCCTTAGTTGACAATGAACAACTTGGTGATTGATTAAAAGGTGAGAAAATGTTTATTCTAATATGCTAGGCAACCATTTCACTCCCTGGCTATTTTTAAAGCAAAGATTGAGGTTCAAGGAGAAGCCTCATTTTATTTTTTGCACTTTTGAGGATAGACACCTGAGGGCAGAGACCGTTGCTCTCTTAGGAATAAACCCCATGGAGTGTCCTACAACACTGTGCAAATAGCGTATGCATGGGTGGCTGGTGGTGAACACTCAGTAAGATCATGTACAAAGAACAGGATGAATGTCTGACATAAATTCTCCTCCTTATGTAAAAATAAAACTATATATTATATTCTGATGAAGGATGAACTGAAGCAAGTCATGGGTCTTTTTTGTTTGTTTCCTGTGACTGTCTCTATAGATATGGCCCTTGGGGTTGCAATCATTCATCATCCAAAGGACATGGAGACTTAATTCCTCCCTAAAATAAGATTGATTCTGAATGTGGCTGGTCCTTTGCCGTCATGTCTTAGACACACATCCAGGCGGCCATGGAGGCAGGCGTGGGGGATGCTATCTGTTCTGTTGCCATGACACCAGGCAGTGTTTCCATAACACAACCTTTCCACTTTCTGGGCAAGCCAGCTTGGACCGTTTGCCCTGCATGATGCTAGTCAGGCTGGAAAGGGATCAAGGGCCCTTGGGGATTGCTATTCTGATTTTTGTGTGTGAAAGTTTAACTGCGGCTCGAGCCAGGCATGTACATAAGCACAGGCTCAAGAGCGAAAGGGGGTGATCCCGGAGGAAGACACGGAGTTGCTTGGAAGGTATTAAATGAACACACTGTCTCTGCTTTCCTTTCCTTTGCAGGGCGAGCTGAGTGTTTCAGCTGCAGGGGTTTGCATGTCCGTGAGATCCGGGTAGCTGCAGAGAGCAGAGTGAGAAAACAAAAAGTGAGGGGGGGCAGTGAGCTAACGACCAGGGGGACATGCAATGATGAACTTCTGCAGCTTCAAGATTTTAGCCTTTTTTACAAAAAAATAAAAAGGAATTCGGGAATGTAATTTAAACTTGATTTTAAGGAGAGCTTTTTGTTTCCGGGAGGTGGCAAAACACCCTCCATCTGGGGCTTGTGTATGTCACTGAGAGGAGGGATTCCCTCCTGTCATAAACGGAGAGTGGTGAGTGTGGGTTGGAATCTACATTGGGCTCAGATCGTACTTAAATAAGCAATTTTATTGGAGTAGCAAGTATCCAGGGAACAAAAGCCACTAACTGCGTTTACTCAGAATCAGAAAAAAAACTTGAATTGGGCCGAGAGGTGTCCTCCTACTGGTGACTCTGCAGGGGACGTCTATGAAGACGGTCAGGCCGCTGTCACGGGCAGGCATCCCCTTCTCAGCGTGCCAGGGGGACCTTTTCCCCAAGTTGGCCCCATCTCACCATTCCTCCCTCAGTCCTGGTTGACTGCATCATCCATCCTAGTTACCACAATAGAGAGGAAATCTGAATATTTTTGTCCAAACTCTCCCAGCTGGAAAAATAGGAAATAATTATATATCTGCTTTTCTTATCTTCCCAATTAGAGGGTAAGTTCCTTGAGGACCAAAACACGTTTGTATTTACATAATAAGCACGGGGTAAATATCTGTTTACATAGTGTAAGTCAAATAGCTTAATGCTTTCAGTATCAACTCCTAGGCAATGGTACCATTTGCAAATCCCTTGACTTACCAGGAATTTTTTGGCGACCATACAGATGATTTTTTCCCCCACAGTACCTGACTCTTCTTATTTTTGGCTGCGTTGGGTGTTCGTTGCTGCACAAGGGCTTTCTCTAGTTTCAGCGAGTGGAGTCTACTCTTTGTTGCGGTGCACGGGCTTCTCGTTGCGGTGGCTTCTTTAGGCGTACAGCCTTCAGTAGTTGTGACATGAGGGCTCAGTAGTTGCGGCTCGTGGGCTCCAGAGAGCAGGCTCAGTAGTTGTGGCGCACGGGCTTAGTTGCTCTGTGGCACGTGGGATCTTCCCGGTCCAGGGCTCGAACCCATGTCCCCTGCATTGGCAGGCAGATTCTTAGCCACTGCGCCACCAGGGAAGTCCCTCTACGTGTGTCTTTACACTGGATATTTTATGCATGACAGTGTGGTAAACACATGATTTCACTGAAATCTCACTGTCCTGGTTCATGCATACAACTCACGTTCCTAGAAACATCCTTTTTTTTTTTGTAAGAACACACAGCATGGGATCTACCCTCAACAGATTTTTCGTGCCCAATACCGTATCGTTAACAGTGTACAGTGTTGTACAGCACAGCCTTAGAGGTTATTCGTCTTGTGTACCCGTTGGCAACAACCATTCTACTATCTGCTTCTATTTTACTTCTTATAAATATGGAATGCTTCATGAATTTGCACGTCATCCTTGCACAGGGGCCATGCTAATCTTCTCTGTATCGTTCCAGCTTTAGTGCACGTGCTGCCGAAGAGAGCACTGTTTGTCCTTCTGTGACTGGCTCATTTCACTTAGAATAATGTTCTCAAGGTTCATCCGTATTGTCACAAGTTACAGGATTTTATTTCCTTTTTTTAAGTCTGAGCAATAGTCCATTGTATATGTACATCACACTTTCTTTCTTCATTCATTCATCAGTGGACACTTAGGTTACTCCCATGTCTTGGCTATTGTGAACGAAGCTGCAGTGAACATAGGAGAGTGTTCTCTCTCTCCGAGATCTGGAATTTAATTCCTGTGGTTATGCATCCAGAATTGGAATTCTGAGTCATACGGTAGTTCTAGTTCCAATTTTTGGAGGAACCTCCATACCGTTTTCCATAAAGACTGCATTTTATTGCATTCCCACTAACAGTATGCAAGGGTTCCAAATTCTCCGTAACCTCACCAATACTTGCTGTCTTTCGCTGCAGTTGTTGTTTTGATAATAGCCACCCTAACATGTATGAGGTGATACCTCACTGTGGTTTCGATTTGCTTTTGACGGTAGTAGATTGGGTTAGTAGCTTGACTCTGGCCACTTATCTGCTCTGATGATGTCCCCTATATAAAGGGCCTGACATACTGCCCAGTGTACAGGGGATCCATAAAAGCTGATACCTTGCCTTTCCCTGCTACAAAGAACTGGCAGAAAGTAGAGCCCGGAGCTGTGTGCTGGCTCTGACTCTGCTGCCTTGCTTAGGTGACCGTCAGGAAATCATATGCGAGTTTCCTTCATCTGCTAAGAGGCAGTGATGGCTGGTTTTGCACAGGAATAAGATGCTTTATTTAACACACTTTGTGATCCCAGAAGAAAAGAGTGCTCAAGACCCCACATTATTTCTCTATTGTTAATAACAAAGTAAACGTGTGTCTGGTACAGGGACCCACACTTAGCAAATAAGCAGTAAAATGACCAAGTGAATGAACAGACAAAACACCCAAATTATCAGTGTGGTGACATGTCATTTTTTGGCCATCTGGCTTCCATGGGCAGAAGCCCAGCTTTTGGCGAATTCACTTTGAGTGGTGTCTCCCATGTGGAAGTGTCAGAGGGCTTTATTTCTCTGGCCCACATTTCCACAAGCTGAATAGAAACTCTCTGTACTCCCTTTCTCATTTTTCTTTCTCCCCGGGCATCTCCCAAGAGGAGCTTGTTGGGAAGACAGAGTCTTAGGAGAGGATTTAGCCTTGGTCCTTTTTGCTTTTTCAAGTTCAAGTTCTGCAGTCCCGATTTTCAGAGGGAAATAGAAATGGGAGGTAGGGCTGATGGAGAAGGGAGAGGTTTGGACCTCACAACTCACAGTGTGGTCCAAGGACATGGCCTAGGCCTCCCTTGGGGGCTGCTGGAAAACAGAGGATCTCAGGTTCATCCCCCTCCCCACTCAACACCAGGAGCTACAGCTCAGCAAGTTCTCCAGGTGATCCGTTAAGTGGTTAATGCTGGAGAAGAAAGGTTAGAAAAGCCCACACAGCCATCTTCAGAACTGTGAAAGAAATCTGTATTTGGCCGAGTCAGAAACAGTTTCGGCACCAAGGAAGACAGAGAATTCCAGATATAAGAGAGCAGTTCTACAGCAAACACTCCATCCTAGAAGCTTCTGGGTTCCTTTAGTTGCAAATCTCCAACAGATTAACCATCTATCCGGCCCTGGAAGGGGCAGGGGCAGGGGCAGGGGCACGTGGGCAGGAAAAGAAGAAAAGGAGAAAGATAAAACCCTTTTCCCATTAATTTTAAAGTGATGCATATCTATTACAAAATTTTATTTTATTTTAGACACAAGGCATGTGGAATCTTAGTTCCCTGACCAGGGACCCAACCCGTGCCCCCTGCATTGGAAGCACAGGGTCTTAACTGGACTGCCAGCGAAGTCCCTATCACAAAATTTTAAACACTACATATGACCACTAAAGAAATGGACTTTAGAACTACCCTCTTCCAAGACTGTAGTAATCATACAAAATTGGGACTTCTCTGGTGGCACAGTGGTTAAGAATCACCTGCCAATGCAGAGGACACGGGTTCGAGCCCTGGTCCAGGAAGATCCCACATGCCACAGAGCAACTAAGCCCATGTGCCACAACTACTGAGCCTGCGCTCTAGAGCCCACGAGCCACAACTACTGAAGCCCGCATGCCTAGAGCCCGTGTTCCACAACAAGAGAAACCACCGCTGAGAAGCCCGCGCACCGCAACGAAGAGTAGCCCCGGCTCGCCACAACTAGAGAAAGCCTGCGTGCAGCAATGAAGACCCAACACAGCCACCCGCAAAAAAATCATATAAAACTGGTCAAGAGCACAGACTCTGGAACCAAGCTCCCAGGAACCAGCTGGACTCTGGAACCAGCTCCAGTGCTTACCAGCTGTGTGACCTCTGGCAAATGAATTAACTTGTCTGTGCTTCAGTTTCTGTTGCTGTAAAACAGAGACAATAGCAGAGTTGCTGTGAGGATTCAGTTTTGTTCAGTGTAAAGCTCTTCAAACCATGCCTGCACTGAAGTGTTTGTGCTAATGACTTTTCACATTTAAAACTTAGATCCCTTTGGCCTTTTAGTGTAAGGAGTGGGTAAGAAATTAAGTAATTCGTTTTTTCCCTAAAGGTTCGCCAGTTATCCAAACATCATTTAGGGACTAATCTCTCTTTCCACGTGTCTTATGGGTGGAACGGTGTCTCCCAAAAAGAGAGGTTGCGGTCCTAACTTCCAGTCCCTCAGAATGTGACCTTCTATGGAAATAGGGTCCTTGAAGAAGTAATTAGTTAAGAGGAGGTCCTATTGCCCCTTGGTTTCAGACTTTTAGCGTCCAGAACTGTGAGACATTAAATTTCTGTTGTTTCAAGTCAAGCATTTACGGTACTTTGTTACAGCAACCCTAGGAAGCAAATACAGTCTTTGGGACCTGTAGCTGTGGAAAGAGATGTTATGGCAGCTGTGACAGCAGAGTCAGAGCAGGAGGAGGCCTCTTTCCACCCTGGACCCTCCAGGACTCACGAGCGTCTGACAGAAACACCTTTGGGGACTTCCCTGGTGGTCCAGTGGTCAAGACTCTGTGCTTCCAATGCAGGGGCCGCGGGTTCGATCCCTAGTCGGGGAACTAACATCCCACATGCCATGCAGTGCAGCCAAAACATCAAAACAAAACAAAAACAAACACATGAACCCCTTGAAGACAAACACAGCTTCCTTTCCAGGCATGTTCTGCCTCCGTAGCCTCGGGGCTAGGATTCCAAATGACCTGGATCACTCCCGCCGACCCTCAGCCAGCTCCCAACATAAGTAAAAAGGAGAACACAAAAGTTCAAGTGCTGGGACTTCCCTGGTGGCGCAGTGGTTAAGAACCGCCTCCCAGTGAAGGGGACGCGGGTTTGAACCCTGGTCTGGGAAGATCTCACATGCCGCAGAGCAACTAAGCCCGTGCACAGCAACTCCTGAGCCTGTGCTCTAGAGCCCGCGAGCCACAGCTACTGAGCCCACATGCTGCAACTACTGAGCCCGTGCTCCACAGCTACTGAAGCCCGCGCGCCTAGAGCCCGTGCTCCGCAACAAGAGAAGCCGCCGCAATGAGAAACCCGCACACCGCAACGAAGAGTAGCCCCCTCTCGCCGCAGCTAGAGAAAGCCCGAGCGCAGCAACGAAGACCCAACACAGCCAAAACTAAATAAAATAAGTAAATTAAAAAAAAAATTCAAGTGCTTTTATGGATTTCCATGCTTCTTAAATATTTAGTAGGAAATATGTATTAATTTTGCTGTAACTAGCAAAACAAATTTGTCTAAAAAAAACGAAAGATGAGGTCATATTGGAATAGGGCGGGCCCCTTAATCCAGTATATCGGGTGTCCTTAGGAGAAGGTGAAAAGACGGAAACACAGTGAGAAGACAGAAGCAGAGATTGGAGTAATGTTGCCACAGACCAAGGAAACCTGGGCTGCCAGAGGCTGGAAGAGGTGAGGAAGGATGCTCCCCTGGGGCTTTCAGAGAGAGCATGGCCTCTGACACCTTGATCTCAGACTCCAGACTCCAGAACCGTGAGACAATACATTTCTGCTGTTTTTAGCCACCCAGTTTGTAGTACTTCATTATGGCGGCCCTGGGAAGGTAAAACAACATATAACGGACACATTTTTGTTCTTCTGACCTGGTGGCTCATTCCTGTGCCTTAATGAGATATTTTGATAATCTGCAAATCTCAGGAGAAAGAGATCCTGAACATTTTCATGTTTGCCAATAGTTTTTGAGATAAAATTCGACATCTTGATATCCAAAAGGGCAAATCAGTAACTATTATCGGCTGTTGTGAATATTCTCATACTTTTCTGAAAGCCTGAGCCTCCCTGTCAGCCCTACTGCTCACTTCTGGGCCCCCGACATTGAGATCTCCACTGTGACACCTCAAATAGAGTTTAATGTCTCAGCCACCATGTCTCCTTGTATTAATTGAGGAAGGTTTACAAAACTTAGCGGGGTGCTTTTGATGATTCATGAAGTCCATCCACACGTTGCACTAAAGACTGTATTTGTGCAAAATAAATCTTCCTTCCTCGGTTTATGACGATGTTAATTGCTTTTTAAGGACTGTTGGTGGAATTGGAGAGAGAATGCCAATGCCAGGTTCTATTTCACTTAAGTAAAGAAAATCAGATTAAAATAATGAATGACACTCCAGGAGCTATGAGGTTTCCTGGGGGAGCGAATGACTGTCCACAGGGTCTTAGCCTGAGACCCCCTCTGTGGCGTAAATAGGGATGCATTTCATAGCAGCTAAGCGTCAGGAAATATGCTTTTAATTATCACTTAAGATGTAACCTGTCAGAGGTCTTAGTATCACTTGTTTTTAATGAGAATTGATTTTCAGATTGCATTACCCAGAAAGCCTAGGATAATGGAAACCCCTGGTCCTTTCCTGAGACCTTTAGTCATCACATGTTTCTTTGTCAATCTTGCTGGCATCGGCAGCCACCAGACATCCGATCTGCCCACATGTGGCCCCGGCAGAGGGGCCGGCTTGTTAGCCTTCAAGTGATTCTGATGAATGAGATTCTACAAAGCTGAGCCTGGCTCATGAGTATCGCTGCAAAGTGGGAGCCCCAGGGAAAACTAAAGAGGGGTTGAATTTTTCACTGTGGTCCACAGGCCGGCCTTGTCGATGCAAGGATGCAGTGCAGAAACAATGCGTTGATAGGAGAAGCATCCATCTGAGTGATGCCCACCTCTGGCCAGACCTTTCACCGGTTTCCTAACCTTTTCTGAAATGGCCAAGCAAGTCCTGGAAAGGCACGCCAGGTGCAGATGTGCAGAAAGGCAGCGAGAAGAAGGAAAAGATGTCTGGTTATCCAAGTTTTCCCCAACTTAAGTCATTCCCATACCATATAGCACCTTCCTGTTTTTCTTGCCATAAAGTGGTACTGCCTTTACAATGATTTACTTAATATTTTACCTTAAGCTGACTTGGTAAACTTTGTAAGTTTACTTTGCAAAGAACACTAAAATCGGTACTGAAAAACACATTAGTCTTGCTGGTTTGGAAGTAAAACTTTTCAGTTATAGATGGATATTGTTGCCTGCTGACGGTTTTGCCTGTGATGGTTGCCTTTGCTAACAAGGATATCTGAGAGGTGTTAAAGGAGTAGTAACATGATCTGGGACCTTGTCTTTTTCCTTGTCAGAATCAGAAAGATGGAAAGACAATTGGACGGGGAATAACTTTCTCACTCTTCGATACCATATAATTGTTTTTTATGTATAAAACCTAAAAGAATGTTGGCATGTGTCCCTTTATTTGGGAAATGATGATAGAATCCATGCATGATTACGTGCAGACCAGGTTGGAAGGTGATGTAGAGGGAAATTGGAGGCAGATGGAAAGAAAGGAGACAAAAAAGCAAGAGCAGGCAGGCCCTTGTTTCTCTCCACTATGCAAGAAACATAGTTTTGAAAACAAAAAAAAAGATCCGAGTTAAAATCAGCCCTACTCTCAATCCCTCTATGTTCTCTCGTCCGTTCCATGTGTATTATTTGCCTCCCATGTGTCAGCCATGAGGACAAGAATCACTGTCCTGGGGGAGTTATTTAGTTCCACAGAAAACAGAGAGGTGCGTGGAGAGCTGTAGGGTCTACTAGGAAGTCACCTGAATCAGATTCTGGAGGACCAGCGGTAGCAATGGGGAGAAAGTAGTTACCGCGAAGAATCACCCTGATCGAGGATTCCAGTACCTTGGGAAATGGAAAGTAATCACAATCAAACCAGCACATTTAGGACAATAGAACACAGTGTCACACTGCTTAGGCCCCCTGACTTTCTGGGCCAGGGGACAAGTATTTTTCCCTGCTTCACTATGTATGTTTTGCTGACTATAAAAGAGGAATATCGGCTCTGGACACCAGGTGGCGCTGGTCATTAAAGTTCCAAGGCCCGGGAGTAGAGATGTCTCAGTTAGAAGTTAAGCTTTGAATTCACCAAAAATTTCCCTGGTTGGCCTGATGTGATCCCGTGGGTGCCCCCAGGGTGGGTATCAGTCAGTGGTTACCACTGGGTTCATCCTATCCTACCAGGTGACTCTCCCCAAGCCACGGCCTGGGCTGGGCAGTCCGTCCTGAACTTGCTGACCATGGTGTTTGTGACGGTGGCCACCAACCTCGTTCTACTCTTCCTAGGCTGGACCATGGTAAGAATTTTTTGTTTTGTGGGTTGGTGTTTTGTGGGTTGGTGTTCAAGGGAGCGGTGAGGTTTGGAGCCAGGATGACGGTTAGATCTGGCCACCTCTTGGCTATTCAGGCACTAATTATAGGGATTCAACCTGCCACTCACATTTGAGCCATTTCTCTGGTCCTCCAGGGGAACATAAACCAGTCCATTCTATGCATTTTGAAGCAGTTTTGACCAAACACATATTAGGGCAGAAAAGAAACCTCGGTAGAGTTCCCTTGAGCCTGGGAGGATTTTGTAGATTTCATGACTTATCTCTGTGATTTCCGTTGCCATGAAAAACTGAGGGTTGCCTCTACTCGATTTCAATTCACTGTCCCCAGAGCATCATTCCTTCCTTTGCCATATATAATTGTGAACTATATGCTTAATGATAATTTTCCTTCACGTTTCCTGACAAGGGGGAGAAGCACGAGTTGGCCCCAAGTGTGTAGAAGCTGCCCGAACTGTGTTCATGTCTCTGTGGGAGAAGCCAGGTCACCGTGATGACCATTTCCTGTGAGCAAAAAGCTGTTCTTGGCCGGGGCATGCTTAGAGCTCCGATCGCTGCAAAATGTACCTTCCTCCCCTCTTAACTAATGGGGTCAGACCTTAATAGGGATACTAACTTGTAGGGCTCTTAAAACATTTATTGCCATATTAGTGGTCTCCATCCAAGGTTAAGGAAACCTAGTGGACCCTGTACATAGGAGCTGCCTAAAGGTTTTCTAGCTTTGGTGGACAAGACAGGGAATGAGGGACAAGCCTCCTCATTCCTCCCCGAAGGCTTTCTTCCCATGGTTAGTTGCCTAGAATGCTGTCAGCTCACCAGTTCCATGAATGACATGGATCTAGGAATGTAGAGATTGAGTTATAACCACATGCTATAGACTGAATTGTGTCCGCACAGAATTTATATGTTGAAGCCCTCACCTCCAATGTGACTGTATTTGAAGTAAAGAAGGAATTAAGGTTAAATGAGGTCATAAGGGTGGAACCCTGATTTAATAGGATTAGTGTCCTTATAAGGGGAGGCATCAGGAAGATCACCTTTTCTCTCCTCCATATGAAGACACAGCAAGAAGGTGGGCCATCTGCAAGCCAGGAAGTGGGTCCTCACCAGGGACCACATTGGCTGGCACCTGGATCCTGGACTTCCAGCCTCCACAACTGTGAGAATAAATATCTGTTGGTTAAGCCACCCAGTCTGTGGTATTTTGTTATGGTGGCCAGAGCTGACAGAGACACCGTACAACAAAGGAAGTCTCGGCGCTGTGTATGAGAAATAAGTAGGGGTCCATGGAGGCACTAAAACTCCAATTTTAAGAACAAAACCGAGACAGGGGTTCAGTGTCGTCGCATTTATACAACAGAAAGAGTGCGATCAGGCGGCCCCAACGGCGCAGGTGGCAGGGGTCCTATCCATTCCACTCCTGTCAATTACAGTACGTGTCAGACCGGATTGGTTTCAGCCTTGCAGATTAGTAGACAAAGGGTCAGCTCAGTCCTATCGCTGCATCTTGTTTCTTCCCGCCAGCAGCAGTAGCCTTTGGAACAATGTGTGGGGATAAAGTGTCTGCCACAGAATTCAGGGCAGGGGTGCAGTATTCATTCCCATCCTTGGAGAGGCACCTTCGAACTCTCTCTCTGGAGTATAGTCCAGGGAATCACACACTTTTCACTCCCAGCAGAGCAGAGAGATAGAAACAAGATGAGGTTTCCTCCACCCCCACGATTGGCACCTTCCCCCAAATCCCGCGAGTCTCATGGCACCAGGCAGACTCATAGCATCAGATGCCAAGTAAACAGAAAAAGATCGCTTGGGAGCGCCTTGGATAAACCCAAGTCTTTGTTGTCGTATTCAGAAAGGCTAGCTCGGAACTGGTATCCTAATTACCTAGAGGCATGCGTGATGATTCAAGGCAGGTTGCTTAGTAGAGAAATTCAGTGGCTTGGCTATTTATTGGATACATAACTATCGTTTTTGAATACTTAGTGTATGCCAGATACAGCCCCAGATTCTCTCCATGCATCAGCCCCTTGATTTTTCTCAACCACTGGGAGGCAGTCACTAAGATCTTCCGCATTGTACACGGGAGGAAACTGATGCTTTAGAGGCGTTCGTGGACCTTTCCAAGGCCACGTGGTCAGTCACAGCCCGGGGAGGACCAGATCCTTTACTGCTCACTGAATGTTCTCCACTTGTCACTTGTCTTTCTTGAGGGTCAGATAGACATTCATTGGAGAGGGACAGGGGTCCTTCTGCCTTCGTCACAAGCAGAAAATCCAATGATACAGGACTATGGGGAGCCAATGTTTTTCTCAATTTTGGCTGAATCTTACTTCAGAGAATACATGTTCCTGCTGCTTACCGGCATGGCTTACCTAAACTGTCAGAAGAGGTGTTTTATTCCTTGTAGATAATCTCCTGGAAATAGGTCTCTTTTGAAAGCATTTTTCCCCCAAAAGGACCCCAAAAAGATTTTTAAAATCAAAAAGAAATTGATTCTTTGTGGTCTTCTCATTTTCCAAGGTGTTCTTTTTTAACAGTGAATGTGTATTATTTGCAATCAGATAACAATTGTGCTTTGTTGGCCATTGAAAATAGAGGGCTTTCAGCCCGACTGCCAGTGGGAGCACAGAGGGGCATTTTGCACTGTGTTCTCTCAAATCTCTCTTTCTCTTTCTCTCTCTCTCTCTCTCTCCCCCGCCACACCCCCCTCCCCTTGGAGAGCGTGCTTCATGGAATGTTCCTTTCAAAGTTCTTCCAACGAGGAGGCTAATGCAATGTCTTCTAGTGAAAGAACAAAGCTCTCTCGCACGCATTATCTCTTGCCGACTACTCACAAGTGAAGCGAAGTCCTTCTCAACAGTCGGTAGCTTAAAATAATAGACGAGAAAGCCGACTATATTTGCAATAATTGTAGAAGTAATTTTGGAGTATCTACTACTCAACTCACAGAACCACACCAACCAAGTACCTTCCTCTTTCTTTGAAAAAAATGATGTAAAATTGTTGAAGCAATGGTCTGAACGGTGGTCCATTTTGATGATTTTGAATTATGACAAATACTAGTCATTTTAAATGGTTTTTGTCTTCCAGGTTTAGCTTCTTGCCATGAGAGAGGTCAAGTGTCTTGGGTGTGTAGGTGGGAAAGGGAGGTGACAGACACACTGTCTGCCTTGGGTCAAAGAAGCCGATCATGCGATCAGTCACGTGATCACCCGGGTGTGTCAATCCCAGCACGCCTTCAGGTCGGAAATTAAATATACGTATATACATATCTAATTTATATATATGCTGTATGGCTTATGTATAAACACTTGGGTGACTTATGAAAGAACATGGGAGCAGATGTAAAGGATTCATATGGAGAATAAGAGGAGGAGAAGAAGGAGGTGCAAGGGGGGAGGAGGAGAATGATGAGGAGGAAAAGAAAAGAGAAGAGAGAGGAGTTTTACCCTAACCCATCCTACAGAGAAGCTAGGTATTTCTTTTGAAAATTAAAAAATATACATTTCTGGCTCTGTATTCCATTTGTACGTTTTCTCTTTGCCTCCTGCCTCTCAAGAATCTTTTTGTCGGTACACAGCCCTCTTCTTAAGGATCAAGGCCCCCACTTTGAGGGACCTGGGGTCCCCTCTCACCCGCAGATGTTCACCGCCAATCGGCCAAGCTAAACCATGAGTCACAGACATCCTAGAAGCGTGTGAACCTCTGGGCCCTGCCCCACTGTCACCCAGCTGTGCCGCTGACTGGGAGCCAGAACATCCTGGTGCCTGCCTGGGATCTCCCATGGTCATGGGCTTCGCCTTGATGCCCAGCTGGTCTTCCCACTTCACTTGGGAGCCCCTGAGGGTTTTGTTCTTCCAGTTGGAAAGTAAAGGACTCGGGGGGTTTTAAAAAAATTGTGGTAAAGTACATAGAACATAAAATCTACCACTTTAACCATATTTTGTATGTTATTCTTTTAACGTAGTCAGATTCTCTTAGCCAACATTGAAGAGTTTTGCATCCATGTTCCTAAAAGTTTTGTCTATAATTTCCTCTCATTAAGCATTTTGTCAGGCTTTTCTATCAATGTTGCACTCACTTTTCTCCCCCACTTTTTTTTTACTGTGGCAAAACCCATATAGCACTTCGGGTGACAGTGATCTGTCCGTGAGGGTTCATCGATTGTAACAAACATCCCCCTCCGGCGGAAGATGCTCGTGGTGGGCAAGGCGGAGGCGGCGTGGGGGGCAGCGAGTCTGTGGGACATCTGGGTACCTTCTCTCTACTTTGCTGTGAACGTAAAATGGCTCTAAAGCTAGTCTAGTTTTTAAAGTACCGTGAAAGTTACCATCTTAATCTCTTTTAAGTGTACAATTCCATGGCACCCAGTACATTCACATTGTTGTGAAGTCCTAACATTTTCTTCTGGCAAATGGGAAACTGTATCCATTAAACAGCAATCCCCCCTCCCCCTCCCCCACCCCCCGGTAACCACCATTCTACTTCCTCTCTCTATGATTTTGACTATTTTCCGTAGCTCATATAAGTGGACTCAAACAGTATTTGTCTTTTTGTGGCTGGTTTCTTTCACTGAGCATAATGCCCTCCAGGTTCATCCACGTTGTTGCAAATACAAGATTTCCTCCTTGTTCAAGGCTGACTAGTACTCGTGTGTGTGTGTGTGTGTGTGTGTGTGTGTGTGTACCACATTTTCTTTATCCATTCCTGCACAGACAAACATGTAGGGTCTTTCCATACTTTGGCTCTTGGCTTTTGTGAATAATATGAACATGGGGGGTGGGGGGCTGCAGATATTTCTTTGAAATCATAATTTCATGTCCTTCAGATGTATACCCAGAAATGCGATTGCTGGACCACACGGTATTTCCATGTTTGACCACTTTTCAAATGTATAATTCTGTGGCATTAGGTACATTCATTGCTGTGCACAGAGGCTGAGGCTTCTGGGATCCAGCACACAAGTTTGGGTTCCACCCATCAGGGAGGACACCCCAATCTCCAGGCGCCACGGCGTGTTTTTTTGTTTGTTTTTGTTTTCTTTGCGGTACGCGGGCCTCTCACTGCTGTGGCCTCTCCCGTTGCGGAGCACAGGCTCCGGACGCGCAGGCTCAGCGGCCATGGCTCACAGGCCCAGCCGCTCCACGGCATGTGGGATCTTCCCGGACCGGGGCACGAACCCGTGTCCCCTGCATCGGCAGGCGGACTCTCAACCACTGCGCCACCAGGGAAGCCCCACGGCGTGTTTTTTAGGCGGGCTTCTCACTGTCCTCCGTCCCCAGCCTCTGGTCACCACCACTGCGGTTTCACGGCAGCCCTCCTGGACTCGAACCCTCCTGCTGCCCCCCTCCCTCTCCCCCTCGCCCCTGCATGGGGCCCAGCAGCAGGGCCCCTCTGACCATGCACTTTCCCCTGCAGACCCCATTATGTCAGCAGACCAGTGTTGTCAGCCTGACCTGAGCACAGTCAGCCTCTCGCTGATCCCCTGGTGATGCAGAAAGCCCCCTCCCTGAGTTCCCAGCAGACTATCTCCCCCACCCCTCCCCGACCCTTCGCTCTCCACGTGACGCTAAAGTTTCCGGGCCTGGAGGGGAACAGGCTGGGTGAGGGGAAAGTGCCTCGGGGTTTATCAGGGTTCATCTGACCGTCTAACAGCAGGCGCCGGGCTGCCAGCATCCGCGACACTTGGATTTCAACCATTTTCTCCACTTGACACCTCTCCGCCCCCTCCACACATAATAAGACCCATTCTTCGCCAGCAGGGACCGCCCGTGTTGGGACCCCAGGCTCGGCTGAAGCCGCCCGGCTCTTCTCCCCTTTCCCGCCGTCCATTCAGCGGAAACCCTAGCTGCCCAGGCAGAGGGGCGCCCAGGCGCTGGCTTCTGCCAGGGGTGATAACGCAGTCCCAGCTGCCCAGACTGTGTGGTCATCGGCAGGTCACTAGGTCTCAGCTTCCACCGTGACCCCAGAAGCCAGAAAGAATGGGCTTGCCTCTCCTGAACTTGCAGGGAGGGCTTGGGAACTGCATTAGTCTAAATGTGAAAGTCCTGCAGAGGAAAGGAATTGAAGAGCTGGTGGGAGAAAACAACGACAACAATTCTAAGTATTGTGCCTAGAATGAGGCTCTGCTCCCTTAAAGGGACAGTCAGTTGGGAGCAGACGAGGGTAATGAGGGTCACTTAAGGACCCATCCTGGGTGAAACAGGCTTAAGTCATAGCACAAGGTTCTCAGGCTTGACTGCGGTTTGCCACCTGAATACGGCAGCAAGACCGCTTCTGCTTTGGACAGCTTTAGTAAGGAATTAACCTGAGAGCTAGCTTTTTTTTTTTTTTAAGAGAGAGAGAGATTTCATATTTTAGACGTCCTATTTTGTCAGGTGCTCAGAAGTGCCTGTGACTCCAAAGATGTTAAACATAAAGGGGTTGTGGTCTAGCAGAGGGTCATTCTGTACATGCTCTTCTGAAGCTTGGTTTTTAATTTCATGCATGTTACACAGCCTTCTGTATTCCACGTTGTATAATACATAGCTAGCTTTAATAGCTACAAACCGTGGTATTAATGTGCCCTTAATGACTGTCTTCTGATGACCATTTAGGCCATATCTTTTTTTTTTTAAGTTGATTCATTTCACTATAATTATTTTAAAAAAATTTATTGAAATAGTTTACAATGTTGTATTAGTTTCAGGTGTACAGCCAAGTGATTCAGTTATATATATACATATGTAAATTCTTTTTTTACTTTCTCTTTCATGATAGGTTGTTACAAGATATTGAGTGTAGTTCCCTGTGCTATACAGTAGGTCCTTGTTGGTTATCTGTTTTATATATAGTAGTGTGTACATTTTAATCATTTAGGCCATTTCGTAGTGTCTATGTGTTTGTTTTTATTATTACTAGAAAGTGGCAAGTAACATCCTGTACGTGTTGCTTTGTGAATTTATGTGAGTTTATGAAATAAATTCATAAAAGTAAAACAAAAGAAAAAAAACCAGCTGTTGTGAATGTCAAGCTCCCTTTCGGCTCCCTAATGATCGGAAGTTACATCCTTACTTCTCCCGGCGCCTCCCTCATTCACTCTTCCTCCAAACAAGACTGCGGTGCCTGGAGCGGAAACACGAGCAAGCAGATCAGAGGTGATAGGACCTAAACTCCCCTGTGGGTCTCAGGCGCTGGGGCGAGGGTACCCCAGACAAACAGCAGGGAAGAAAGAGGGAACCGGGGACGGAAAGTGCGCCCACGCTGCATAGGTGCAGAAGCCAGGGCTGTGCCAGCAGGACCTCAGTAGAACCTCAGAATCTGTCACCGGTTCTAAATACGGGCAGGTCGTCCTTCAATTGTGCGTGGCTCACGTGATCTGCGGTGACAAAAGGATGTGCGCACGAGGTTGGCAGGGACCCAGGAGACTTGGTTTTCAAGTTATTTTACCTTCGGGCAGTGGGAGCCCTCCCAGCACCTCCCATCCTCCTGTTCTCCAGCCTCTGGGAACTAAGTCTCCTTGGCCTGTGGACCCTGACCTTGGTCTGTGTCGGCTCTTTGCTTTCTTCCACCCCACCAAGCCTGCTCGTCACCTCCGTGGAAACTAGGGCACATCACCCTAGCACGGCGCTGAGTGTCTGATAGAGAAAAAGGAAAGTTGCTGGCGCCTCCACCTCCTCAGCCTGTCTCTCTCTGCCAGGTGCGGCCAGAGGCTCATTAATTACATCAAGAGGGCTTCCCTGGTGGCGCAGTGGTTGAGAGTCCGCCTGCCGATGCAGGGGACACAGGTTCGTGCCCCGGTCCGGGAAGTTCCCACATGCTGCGGAGCGGCTGGGCCCGTGAGCCATGGCCACTGAGCCTGCGCGTCCGGAGCCTGTGTTCCGCAACGGGAGAGGCCACAACAGTGAGAGGTCCGTGCACCACAAAAAAAAAAAAAAAAAAAATCACATCAAGAGCTGCATTGCCTGTGCCTCTCCCAAGGAACACAAGTGACGTTTAAAAGCCACCAGATGTGCACGTGAGTTCTGTCTCTCTCCATTTCTGTGTATTTAACCGGGTGGGGGGTTGGGACCCCCTTCCCCAGCAGGCTTTCCTCGCCCCAGCTCCCCAGATGTGTTTCTGTGACCTTTGCACGGAGGGTGATTTGTTTTAGGAAGCTACCGACTGGGAGATGTTTCCTAGGATGTCGTTTCTAAGGAAGAGGGAGAAAGATGAACTTGCCGCAGTCCTGTATCTCCAGCCCACAGAATTCCCTGCCCACTTCGAGCCCAGACCAGTGGCAAAAAGCAGTCCAACACATAGATACACTACCAAACGTAAAATACATAGCTAGTGGGAAGCAGCTGCATAGCACAGGGAGATCAGCTCAGTGCTTTGTGACCACCTAGAGGGGTAGGATAGGGAGGGTGGGAGGGAGACACAAGAGGGAAGAGATGTGGGAACGTATGTATATGTATAGCTGATTCACTTTGTTATAAAGCAGAAACTAACACACCATTGTAAAGCAGTTATACTCCAATAAAGATGTTAAAAAAAAAAAAAGCAGTCCAACATTCAGGGACACGCAAGAGAGCCCCCTTCCCCAGACTTACTTCTTCGCCCTGTGATGCTCAGCTGATACACACAGGTGGGATCCTGGATCCAGTGTCCAGCAATCATGGCCATCACTGTGGAAGCTGCTTCTATTTTGTCCAAAGCATGCCAGGGTCATGAGAAGAGCAGAGTCCCTGCATCCAGGCTAAGCCAGATGTCAGCTCTGTGATGAGGGCTGGTCATTCCATCTCCCTGAAATTTTAGTTCTTCTATACAATTTATTTTCCTTTCCTTTATAGTGTTTTTATTACAAATAAATAAGTTATTATATAAAATACTCCTAGACTTTTCCCCCCCTATCCTTACCCATTCTGTAGGACCCAGATCAAATACCAGTACCTCTTCCACCCAGGCTGAAAGCAGTCTCTTCCTTTTTAAACCCCTCCCACCCACGTTTCTTTTTCTGAACTTTTTAAGGGCACACTGCTGTCTCTGTTTATAAGTAATTACACACAACAGTATCTCCAGGATGGGCTAGGGAGGCCCCTCTATCCCCTCCACGGTGGTTCACACCCACTCGCTATTAGTCGAATGAATGAATAAGTGAATGTACTTGTTTTGAAGCATTTTCTCTCCTGGGAAATTTGCACTGAACAATTCAAAACGTTCCTGTCCTTCAATCGTATACAAAGTTTTATCCTATGTTTTCACCACAAGGTCTCAAAGTGTTATTTAGTGTTCCAGGCCGATGAAGAGATCAAAAGGATATGTAGTTGCCTCCAAGTTAGACAGGAGAACTTTTAGTTTCTAGAATACTCCTGGACTCTAGCCTTCTTCGAAAGCAAATACACTTTATGTTGGAGCTGAGCCTTCAGACATACTGTTTCTGCATTCCCCAGGAAAGGCCTGTTTCTTTTGTAACATTCTGTAACACTTAGAGAGCTTATGTTACTTTCATGGAGGAAAGAGCCTAGTGATTGAACAGACTTCCAGTAGGAAATGTCCCAGATGGAACAACAGTGCAGGTCTCCCATACAGACTTTCATTCACGCTCAAGTATCTACAGTATTGTATTTTCTACATTGCCTCTATACATTTCAAATAAAATTTATTCATTTCAAAAAAGCACACTAGGGCTTCCCTGGTGGCGCAGTGGTTGAGAGTCCACCTGCCGATGCAGGGAACATGGGTTCGTGCCCCGGTCATACAATGCATTTCATACTTGTAGTACAATGAAGTGATTTAATTGACACATCGATAAACTTAGGACCTGTGATTTTCTTCTTATATAACCAGAAATTCCCAGTGAGCCGTCAGGACATCAGCCTTTCTCTTACACAAACACAGCTGTTGTTTTGAAAAAATAATATGATTAACAGAGAATTTTCAGGAAGAACTCTGTGTCAATAAAAATTAATTTTGAGTTGGCCTAGGAAATGTACCCAACACACACACACACAATTGCCACGTTTATACGCAACAATAAAAATTTTAAAAGATTGTGCTAGAACTTCTTCCTTTCCTCCCAGATCCCAAATCCCTCTAATATAAATACAGAGACTTTGAAGATGGAAAGTTTGCTTTCATTCCTGAGTTTGAGGCGATGCCAGAATAACGGAAGGGAAGTGTCCTCAAGTCCACGCGCAGCCAGATGCTGAGATCGTGAAGTGGGTGAGACCGTGAGGTGGACGGAGTGGAGAGTATAAAGGACCAGTATGGGGGCTTCCCTGGCGGTCCCGTGGTTAGGTCTGCGCTTCCACTGCAGGGGGGCACGGGTTCTATCCCTGGTTGGGGAACTGAGATCCTGCAAGCCACACGGCATGGCCAAAAACAAAAAATTTAAAAAAAGGACCAGTATGACCTTGGGGGATGTCCACAGGTTGGCGGGAGGAAAGACATGCAGGAAAGGAGACTAGGGAAAAAAAAATTCTAATCTCATAAGAGAAGCAAAGGGATCCAACATTTCAAAAAAGAGGAAGAGGCCAAAAGTATCATGTAGTAGGGGCTGGAGACACCCATCGCTGGAACTGGATGTCAGAAATGGTCATGTGACATCTGAGACACAGTGTGATGAACGTGGTAAAGACAGAAGATGAATCTGATGACTTAAGCAACTGACTAGGAGGTAAAAAAAGTGAGGGTTCAAACACCGACCGCTAGCACAAGCCTGACACTGAAATAAAAGAGAAGATGGAAGCCCCAGGGGCCTGGCCAGGGATGAGCGCTTCAGCCTGGAGGAGACTTCTGGAAGGGTGTCCGAGTCTATGGACCTACCACCCTGAACACGCCCGATCTCGTCTGGAAGGGTATCCAAAACCAAGAGGGAAGAACCTCTGGGGAGTAAGAGTCTGGAGATTCTAGAAAGAAGAGGAGTCCTTGAGGCAACTGCCCAGATGGAGTAAGAAGGATAGAGCCTGGAAGAAGGTGGACCGTTATACCCCGAAGGCAGCAGGACAAAGATGCTATGAGACAGAGTAAGCAAGGGAGCTCCTTCTGCAGTTTTCTCGGCACAAGAGGAAGCGAATTGCTGGGGAAAGCTGCGGAGTGAGGTGGTCTAGAAAGCTGAAGCAGAAGGCGGGAGCCATGGAGGCCAATGCACTTCAAGGAAAACAGATTTCAGTTTTGCTAAATGCCAGCAGGAGCCCTGCTGGTTGAATGGACCCATTGTGGCACTCTGTGACGTCCCCGATGCATTCTCCGTACCTGGGGACAAGAGTGATGGATGCGGGGCTGGAGACAGACCCAGGCAAGGGTCCAGGGAGACAGGAACCTGCAGTTTCACTGACTGTCATCCACTGTGGGTTCACAGTAACCCCCGAATCTCCAGGGCACAGATCAAAACTGATTGAAACTGAATGGAGTAAGACGATGGCTTCAGTTCCTAAGCTGTTCCCAGCTGCTTAACCTTACAGAAGAAATATTTCACGTGGGTCCCTCTGTATATGCACTTCTTCCTTGCAGCTGAGCACTCTCCATCTTTGGAATGTTTTCCCCACCTCCTTCCTCCCCTTCAGCTGGGCCTCTGCAGAGTTCTCTTGCAGGATTTCTCACACTCTGTTCCAATCTTTGCATATCTCCTGCTCTAAACTGTGGACTCCATGGAGGCAGGAACTTTGTTTTCCTCTGAATCCCCGAGCCTGGAACACTGGATCTCAGAATAGACTGGAGTCACTGACTGAATCATTTTGCATTTATTACTTAGGACGTTCAGGACGTATCTTCACGTGCAGGCAGAAGATAAAGATCATGGGATCTGAGCACACGACCTCGTCCAGTCCCTTTATTAGAGACGAAGAAGCCAAAGCCTGAAGAGGTGGACTTCATGCCCTTGAGATAAGGAGTTGGCTAGTTTTCTCTTTAACACAACCTCCCAGTGATGTCTCTCTCACTCCTGCTCCAGGTCTGCTTTGGTTCTAATTCAGGATCTAACATCTAAGCAAGATCTGGCCTGACCACAGGAACTGGAGAGAGAGATGCCAGAATGACAATCAAGAGAAATTCCCTGTGCCAATGGAAGAAGTACCGAGCCAGGTGATGGTCAGCGTGGGGAAACAAGTGACCCAAGAAGAAGGTGAGAGAAGCTTTGGGATGCCCGAGTCCCCAGAAAATAAGGGACTGAGGTTTAAGACACTTCTCTACAAATTTGAAAGCTTTATAAAAGGTCAGAAATGGATGCTGTACATTGGCTGTTCCACACAGTCACGTGTTGGGGTTTTGGTTTTTTTTTAGCTTTATTGCTGGCTCTGTCACTTTCTCTTTTTTTCAATTAATTTTTATTGGAGTATAGGTGCTTTACAATGTGTTAGTTTCTACCATACAGCAAAGTGAATCAGCTATACGTATACATATATCCCCTCTTTTTTTTTGGATTTCCTTCCCATTTAGGTCACCACAGAGCACTGAGTAGAGTTCCCTGAGCCATACAGCAGGTTCCCAGTAATGTGTTGTTGTTTTTTTTTTTTTTTAGCAGTACTTGGGCCTCTCACCGTTGCGGCCTCTCCCGTTGCGGAGCACAGGCTCCAGACGCGCAGGCTCAGCGGCCATGGCTCACGGGCCCAGCCACTCCGCGGCACGCAGGATCCTCCCGGACCGGGACACGAACCCGCGCCCCCTGCACCGGCAGGCGAACTCCCAACCACTGCGCCACCAGGGAAGCCCTAATGTGTTGTTTTAACATGATTCTTCCAATATTACTCACTTGCTCCATTTACATATATTTCTATGGAATTCAGAAATCCCTACAAACAAGCAGTGCAGTTAGAATCAACAAGTTTTATTCTCTCTAGCCGTTTGCCCTCAAAACAAATATACTAGTGTATTGTTTGTTTTTAGATGTCATTCTCTTACAGATTTTTGTTGAAGGAAAATGTCTGTTGAAGGTGAGCTATGTTGTGCCCTACTTATTATTTTAAACTGACTAAGATAAATATTTAAAGTCACAGTTCTAAGTATTTGCTTAGCTGTGTTCTTTTATTTGCTGTTTATTTTAGTTGGAACATGTGTGAATGGTTCCAAGAGTCCAGATTAAATAACAACATTGTTTGTATACATTCTGGGTAGCTTGAAGAAAAGAAAAGGAATTCGTATCTTGAATGATTCAGCGTCTTAGTCAGCTCAGGCTACTATATCAAGAATACCACAGACTGTGTGGCTTACACAACAAACATTGATTTCTCACAGTTCTGGAGGCTGGGAAATTCAAGATCAAGGTTCCAGATGACTTGGAGTCTAATGAGAGCCCACTTCCTGATTTTAGAAGGCATTCTTCTCATGTTCACAGGGTGGAGAACAGAAAAATCATCTCTCTCAGGTCTCTTATAAGGGCACTAATCCCATCACAAGGACTCCACCCTCATGACCGAATTACCTCCCAAAGGCCCCCCCCTCCTAATGCCATCATCTTGGGAGTTTAATTTGGGCTTTCAGCATATGAATTCGGGGGGGACACAAACATTCTGTCCATAGCATTCAGCTCAGCCAACACATACATTTAAAGAAAGGAATCCTGTCCCTAATTCACCTGTGAGGACACATGATTCAATTAAAGACCTAATGTTATGTCACACAGAAACAGAGGTGCTCGCTCCCATTCCCAGAACCCTGCATCACACTGCCCGGCTGTGAGGGAGGGTCAGGATGGGTTATTCTCCCAACACCCGCTCCCTCCATCCTGAACTAATAAACCACTGAAAAGGCAAACGGAAGAAGGTAAAGCGCCTAGCATGAGTGGGTAGAGAACGTTCAGCCCATTTTACTTGGGGAATGTGAAACTTTACATCAGGAGACCCCTAAAGACGACCCATTGAGATGCCTCTCTTTTTCGGATGAGGGAGTGGATTAGGGTCCCAGGGGTGGAGACTTGCTGAAGAGCCCAGCTGGTCAACTTGTTAGGACCCATTAACATTAGCGATGATGTAACTTGAGGTTTATCCCCTCTAATTGCAATGTACTTCTCAACCTCATTCAACTGCTCATTTCGTAACCCCGACCCCGCTTTATTTATAAATGCTCAAGGAAAATAAACGACTGTCCACGCGGTGACATCGTGTCAAAGCTAACCAGTGAGCTCTGGAGGCTCAGTCTGGCCCTGCTCTAAGTCTTTTATATGATGTGGGGGAAGTCACCCAACTGCACCCTGACTCTGTTTTCCCACCTGAGAAGAGAATCCCTCCTTGCCGCTGCATTTACTTGAAAAGACCTTGCTATTCACAACACGCATGGCCAATTGAAAATATGACATTTTTCAATCAACTTAAAAGAAAACCCTGAAGTATGACCTTGGAGTGGAGTTTGGAGCCCACAGATCTCACAGTCTCTGGCTAAAACAGAAAATGCCCTGATACATACCTTTTGCAAAAAAAAAAAAAAGATGGACAATTGAAAAGAAGGAGAAAGAAAAGTGGGATGAGTCTAAAGTAAAAACACCAAAATAAAAGCTCATCCCTAATACTTTTAAAAATGTGCATTTTTTTTTTTCTGAATAGGAGAGTAAGGGACGGTCACCTCGTTGGAATATGTGGTCCTGTTGGGAGCCAAGAAGTTTTCGCCATTAGAAGATGGCCGACATCCTGCTTCTCTTCCTGCTTAATGAGATAAAAGCCCGCGCCTAAAAACGAAAGCCCGCGCACGCAGCACCAATGATAATTTGCCAAGTACTTCCCTTATTCTGGATCCCGCCCCCCTTTCTCTGTACTGTATAAATACAGCTACTGCAGCAATAAAAATTTGAGGCTTGATCAGGATTTTGTCTTGCCTCCATTCTTTCGCGTCTCCTGCCCCTTCTTCCCTTTTCAACCCCTACAGGTTCCTCCTCGGACTCACAAGGATTTGTCCTGCTGGTCGGGACTCCCGGGGACGCCCGGGGCCGTGCACATGGTCCTGTAGTAACAGCCTCCTGTCTGCAGCTTTTTTGTGTGTGTGTGTGTGGTACGTGGGCTTCTCACTGTTGTGGCCTCTCCCGCCGCGGAGCACAGGCTCCGGTCGCGCAGGCTCAGCGGTCATGGCTCACGGGCCTAGCTGCTCCGCGGCGTGTGGGATCTTCCCGGACCGGGGCGCGAACCCGTGTCCCCTGCATCAGCAGGCGGACTCTCCACCACTGCACCACCAGGGAAGCCCTGTCTGCAGCTTTGAGGCCACACCTGGAACACAGATCCCGGCTCCAGGCGCTAACACAATGGGCTGGCATCGTGGCTGCAGGGATTTCTGCCCAGTTGGGCCCGAGGTCTATGTAACAGGAAAGTCCCCGCAGAGCCTGCCCAGGTCCTGGCCAGCCCAGCTCCGGCTCCTCCTTTCCCTCTGAAATATGGAAGCAGCTGTCAGCAGCCTGGGCCTGTGCATTCACACTGCTGGCATGAAAACAGGCAGCTGAGTTGAGTCAAAAATAACACAGCTGCCGGCCCTGGTCTGGTGGGTTCCCAAGGTGGAGAGAGACGGAGATTCTGAGACACAAC
>NW_020175788.1:1479178-1553195 GCF_003031525.2 Neophocaena asiaeorientalis asiaeorientalis
CCCCTACCCCCACCCCCCATGGCCCAGGCACTAACTTGAACTCCTGCAGCCACTTGGTCCACAAAAACATGTGGATGTCATTTTGCTGCTCAAATGTTTCCCATTCGAAAATGGGAAGGCAAGGGCAAAGGTGGTAAACAATTTTCTTAGCTCTGATTTCCCTCCTAGTGCTGTCTGCTTCCACATGGCATGAAAGTTCTAGAGTCACTCCCTACTGGAAGAAACATTCCATGAAGCCGGCACAAGAGCTTTTATTTCATTCGGTCTCACGTCAAAATATTCCATGTCTCTGATCCAAACCTTCCTTTCCCTGCTGTTCGGCTCCAGTGCCCCCCGTGTCCATCTGCGTCCTGACCGCAGTGAGGGTCAGGCTTACTGACCCTCCGTGGTCCAGCAAAAAGCCGGGAAGGAGGGGGAGAGAGGAGGTCTCAAGACCACCATCAACCTCCCTTCCCCTTGATAATGTGACGGGCTTCACAGGTTCCACAATGAGGAGTGACAGTCATTGACTTTTGACACCACCCTGACCCCTGATTTTAACCCCTCCCTTATGGAATCAGATTTGTCCAAAGCCTCTTTCTCACGCTGACTTCCTGGCCTCGCATGTCTGGGATGCGGGAGGGCTCCTTAGATCTGTGAGCATGTCCGCACTTCCTGCTGGGAACATGCAGTTTGGTTCCTGTAGGTCGGCTCTGTGCTGCCAATACCTCCCCATCCCAGTTCTGCAAGAGCCTAATTTATCACCTCCTGCGGGACCGAGAGCAAATCAGGTCGGAATCAGGACCAAGGCTGAAGGGCCGAGTGAAAGATTCATCACGCGGCTGGCCGACGCTCCAGCACTGAGACAGGCCAGTGAAATACGCCCACGTGGGCTGCCCTGTTTATTAGAAGCGCTCAGCTTTCTGGAATAAATAGGAGAATCTCCAACAGCAAAGTTAAGTGATTTACAAAGCCCGTTAGAAAAATACCGGTATCTGGGATGCAGAGTTTCTATTTTGAGTCAATTTTTAAAAAACGAAAACAAAATTTCAAGGGCAAGACATCACAGTAGAAGAAAATCCTCTCCTAAGAAAAGACCGAATGGTTTACAGTGATCAAATCTACATGCTATTTCATGACTCGTGGCCTGGGCCCAAGGAGAGGTTCCCCTGAGGCAGAGCTTGGCCGCACATCCGGAGAACACAGCGGGCTAGGAGGAGAGATGCCTATGCATTAGTAAGGCAAAAAGCAGAGTGCCCAAGCCTGGCCATTTCCACAGAGAAAACAGACCTGATGGCCACCTTCCTTCATCAGAGTCACCTTGTGGTAGGCAGTGAGATGGACAAGCCAGCTGGTATAAGATAGAGATTTGCTTTTAACTGTGACTGGTCCCTTTGGTGCCACCACTGTTCTCTACTGGAGATGGGGGAGGGGGAGGGGAAGAGCAGGAAATCCCATTCTTGCTTCAACGTCCTGACCCCACCCTTTCCTCAAGCAGAGGTTAGACCTCCCCGCCACCAGGGGTGAGTCCTGGGCGGCGGCTACCTGCCAAGCGACAAGAACCACACCACGGGGTCCCCGAAGACGTTTCCCTGTCACACGCTCTTGCCTTACGGCTGCTGGTGTCAGAGTCCCCGGGATGTGCCTGGGCCAAAGGTGGTCTCGGAGTCAAAAGGATGGGCCGCCAGGTAGTCTTTATACTCCCCGTCAATCAGGTTGGCGGCGTTGTTCCGGGCAAACCAGCAGTCCACCTGCTCTTCCCCGTTGTAGATTTTCCTCTGCTTCCACACCACTGGGACCTGGTGTCCTTTTACCTCGAGGACGGCCTCAGACCTCTCACCTGTCTCAGGGACGGAAGGATGGGCAGGGCTCTTGCCGAGCCCGGTGAGTCTGGCCTCCTGGTTCAGGAACTGACCTGAGAGGACAAAAGAGACATCAGGTCTAGGTCAAGTGTGAGCAACGCGGTTGAACAAAATCTAACTTCAGTTCGGGCACCGATGGCCAGCAAACGCACGGGTGTGACCCAGAGGAAGGGGATGCATAACATCAGAGCAGTGACTGTGGTCCTCGGCTGGAGTCTCCCAGAGCTGCTCCACCTTTTCCAGTGTCCAGGGAGGGTGTGGGGAGGAGAGACCTGAGTGTATTGGTAGTGGCCTCCACTTCTGGAAGCTACCACGGGAAAGATGCCCAAACCACAAAAAGAGATGCCCAGTCTCCTACTGAGATGGGAGGATGAGATGGGGGCAAATAACGAGGGAAGAAGGGTCCAGTCTTCCCCGCTCTCCTCCCTCTGGAGGACCCCTTCCATGTGTGCACTTAGTGGGTGTGCACTGGGCGGAGGGTGTGGAAAGCAGGGTCAGAATCCACCAGGTCGAGTGAGGGCACTGCCAAGGCCGAAGGGACAGCAGTCTGCGTCTGGGAGAGGAGCTTCCCAGGCAAGCTGCATAGAGACACGTCCCTCTCGAGTGCCAGGGAATTCTGCTTTCTAAACCGAGCCCTGGCAGTGGCTCCCTCTTTACTTGTGGGAAAAGCGCCCACATGAAATTGCACGTGGAGGGAAGCCAGGCAGAGTGGGCTGCCCGAGGCTCCCAGCCGTGGGGGTGCCGCCCGGGAGGGGCCATGCATCTCCCACCTGGTGCTGGGCCATGGGATGTGTCTGCATCCTCTCCCTGAGAGTAAAGAACCAGACCTGGAGAGAAGGACTCCTCATTTCTTTGCTCCCCTTCCCCAGAGGCCTGTGCGAATTAGTTTATAAGCCCATTCCTATTCTAGAAAAGTGTCAGGAAGCAAGAAGTATACTTTTCACACTAATTCGAAAAGATATGTACACCCCAACGTTCACAGCAGCATTGTTTACAGTTGCCAAGATACAGAAGCAACCTAAGTGTCCATCAACTGACGAGTAGATAAAGAAGATGTGGTACACAGTGGAATATTACTCAGCCATGAAAAAGAATGAAATTTTGCCATTTGCAGCAACACGGATGGACTTGGAGGGCATTATGTTAAGTGAGATACGTGCAGAGAAAGACAAATACCGTATGATATCACTTATATATGTGGAATCTAAAAAATACAACAAACTAGTGAATATAGCAAAAAAAAAAAAAAGCAGAGTCACAGACATAGAGAACAAACTGGTGGTTACCAGGAGGAAGGGGGAAGGGGCAAGAGAGGGGTGAGGGAGTGGGAGGCACAAACTATTGGTGTAAGACTGGTTCAAGGATGTGCTGTACAACACAGGGAATATGGCCAGTATTTCGTAGTAACTGTATATGGAGTGTAACCTTTAAAAATTGTATTTAAAAAAAGCAAAAAGAAAAACTGGCCATGTGCCCAAAAAGAATAGAAAAAAGAAAAAGAAATAGACCTTTCATGAGCTTCATAAAGACCACACTCCTGTGGAAACTCTCAACCAAGTAAAGATACGGGCAGCATCAGCTTCGTTTTGGGAAACTGAATTCTGTGCTGTGAGCCAGCGTGGAGAGCAGCCACCTACCTAACAGGCCATGGCAGTTGCCAGAAAGGCCTTGGCCGTTGGCGACGTAGAAGCCCAGGTGGTTTCGCTGGTAGGGGGCTGGCTTTTTGTAGAGGTGGAGGAGGATGACGAAGGCCACGTTGCCCTGGATGGCGATGGTGACCTTGGCATTGGCGGACACCGACACCTCCAGCCCCTGGCTCCCCACGGCCGCGCTCTGGTTGCAGGGGAGGACCAGCCTGTCCCCACCATCCACGATGACTCTGGTGGGCGTGATCTCCAGGTAGGACCTCTCGGGCTTGTTGACGAGGATGGTGATGGTGCGGAAGTAAGTGCGCTGTTTCTTGTGGCCGTTTGGGGGAGCAGGGGCCCCGATCAACTCTCCGTTCACCGTCACACCTTGAAGGCGGGGGGGGGAAGAGAGCAGTGGTTAGAAAAACTACCCCCACTTTCATGAGAGGGCTTCTCATCCGAATTTCCTTCCTCTCTTGTACCTCTAGAACCAAGAACTCCTGCTCACACATAGGGACTACTCAGTGCCCACTGAATGAAGGAAGGAAGGAACGAATGCATGAAGGTATGAGTGATTTTTGACCAACGTCCTGGGTAGGAGAAGCTGATGTAGGTTTGGGTGAAAATATCGTAAAAAGGGGGTTGACATATACACACTACTATATATAAAATAGATAACTAATAAGAACCTGCCGTATAGCACAGGGAATTCTACTCAATACTCTGTAATGACCTATATGGGAAGAGTCTAAATAGAGTGGGTAGATGTATATGCATAACTGATTCACTTTGCTGTACACCTGAAACCAACACAACATCGTAAATCAACTATATGCCAATAAAGATTTAAAAGTGAAAAGAAGATAAGTAAATAAATAAAAATTCTAAAAAAGGGGGTTGACATGTTTGTCTGCTTTCATTCCAGTGTCTGGTTATAGTTCCCCAAACTCTTGTGTGGCCCTGACACGGTATTTTCTTACCCATCGGTTTCCACTGCTCCTGATTTGGAGACCCTGGGACACCACTGAGCAGGGGGGTAGAATGCGAAGATTAGGGTTTTTTTTTTTTCACTCCCAAAACTCGAGTTCTTTCACTTTCTAGGCAGAACTCACCAGAGTCCGCATGATCAGAGACCAGCCTCAGGATGTGCCCAGGCTGTCCATCGATGTTGAAACAGACCGTGAGGTTGCTCAAGGGGAAATCCACAACAAAATGGGGGTCTCCATCCGCTTCCAGAACAGGATGAGAACGGAAGAGAAAAAGAAAGAAAAGACATTTATTGGGCACCTTCTCTGTGTAAGCACTCTTCTTCTATTTTCTCATGAGTTATTGACTTAACCCTGTCAACAACGGATCCTCCGTGTCTACACGAGGAAGGTGGCTGGGAGGTGAAGTGATGCACCAGTTACGCAGTCAGTTCGTGGAAAGTAAATATTTGAATGCAGGTCCCCTAAATTCAAATATGATGGTCCTGTCACCACACTGCAGTCAAACATAGACAACTGAACTTTAGAGGGAAGCGGGGCATCACCCTACACTCCCCATGACTACTGAGCTCACATTCTTCAATTCCCTGTGTGGCTTCCGCTAATCACTTTCTTCCCCCTTTGCCCTCCCCAGTGAAGAGATGTGGATGAGAACTTCCTGTCCTGTGACCAGAGTGCCTTGGCCCTTGAGTCATTTACAGCGCCAGATGGACACAGCCCTTGCATGAGTAGTAATGACCAAGCCCAGTTTAGGGCTGGTGAGAAGTAAAGGACACAGAGTCAACGGGAGGTCAGGTGGTGCGGCCAGCGATGACAGTGGCAATCCGTCCTCTGGGTCCTACTGCCTTTACTACTCTCAAATTTGTGTCCGTGGATAAGATCACAACGTTTACCTGGCCCCTGTCCCTTACCCATTCTCCTCATTTTTGCCTCTGCTAAAGATGAACAGTCTTGCCTCTTACGGTACAGACAAAATATTTCCCAAGAGTCTATGTCAATTCTCTTTTCTCGCGAGATTGGAGCGTTAGTTTCTCTCTAATTTGTACACCAAACACAATGTGTTCCTGAATTCCTCTCTACTTTACGTGTACATGTATGTATACGCATTTGTATATGGTGGGGGGTATGCACCAGGAGTTCAAGTGTTTTCAAGCTACAAGCCAATTAATGTTCTTGGTGGAACTGCTGAAACACCCTCTCTGTCCCCAGTGTGACTCAGAAGGGCCTTTGGAAGAATCTGGTTCAACTCACTGTAAAGTGCCTCAAGCACCAGTGAATGGCAACTTAATAAAGAAATACAAGGTACTGGTCTTTTGTAGGTGAGAAAAATAACACCCGTTAAAGATAAAAGTCCATATTTTTGGCACTCTGGGGGTACGAATATAACTACGTGACAGTTCTCTGAGAGTTTCTTGTGCTCATACCATATTATTTCTACTCAAATCTTCCAAATCCGTTTATAAGGAAAGATGCTGCCTGCTCCAAAAAAGAGAGGAGAGGTCTGGAAGTCATTACTCCATGCTGCATCCAAGAGCAAAGTTTTCCTGCATTCCATAAAGCATGTGTGTTCAAAGGAACAACACGCTACCCACTGGAGACCACGTGTTTCCTCTCCCCAGAGCTAATCTCCAGGTTGTCCTGGGCTATGTGAACCTGGACTCCCAGCAAGTCGGCAGCAAGGCAATAAGAAAGACTTACAAAGGCAGATGTGTACATTTGAAGAATAAAACCCAGCCCTTGTGTCCTTATTCCATCCAGATTTTTATTATAATCCCAGGAATATGGCCAAGGGAAATTTTAGGGTATTGTTATCTGGTTTTCCCTTCTAAAGCCAAGGATCATGAAAATAATAAAATAACAATGTTTAAAAACCTTGCATTGTCACAGATATTTGTAACACCAGAAGCTAGAAGCAAGCATACTTCAGATCTCTAAAAACAAACGTCTTTCCAGCTCAATCATGATGCATGTGTAGCTCTGTCCATCCACCCTTCTATCAGGGCTCCTGCCAGGCTCCTCAGGACTGTGTTACCCATGGGGTTTATGTGATGGTTTAATGATGATCCTGGTTTTGAGAACTGCCCCACGCTGCCGGTTTGCACTAAATAAATATGGGTCCTCACATCTCGTCCTATGAGCTGATGTTCTAACTGGCTTCGGGAAATTCCTGGTCATCCGCTTCCTAAACATTTCAACTCTCCAATCAGACACCAGCACATTCTTTCCTTTACCTGAGGTTTTGGAGACTTTAATCCTTGGGTTGTATGGTTTCTTGAAAGCAGGTCCTAGAGAGGAGAAGGAAGAGATCCACCACCGTTATTCATTAAAGAGGAGGAAGTGAGAGGTACAGAGGGCTGAGAGGAGTCAAGTACAGCTCTCAGATACGTTTGTGACAATTTAAACACGTCTCTTTTAAAGGAGGCTCTTGGCCTCGCAACACAAAGTGAAGGTGTAAACGACGAGGCGTAACTATTTTATTCCTCTATAAATTAGAAAATATTCTTCTTGTCTGTGATTTCTGTGTATATAATAGGAGAAAATATTCTATCATTCTTAAGGTATAGTTATGGGGGGAGGGGGGAAAGCAAAGTTGTTTAATAGGGACAGAGTTTCAGGTTTGCAAGATGAAAAAGTTCTGGAGATCTGTTTCATAACGGTGGGAATATATTTGACACTACTGAACTGTACACGTAAAAATGGTTACGATGGGAATATACTTGACACTACTGAACTACACACTTAAAAATGGTTACGATATAGAGAACTGACTGGTGGTTGCCAGGGGGGAGGGGGTTGGGGGAGGGATGGAGTGGGAGGTTGAGGTTAGCAGATGTAAGCTTGTATATAGAGAATGGATAAACTACAAAGCCCTACTGTATAGCACAGAGAACTATATTCAGTATTCTCTAATAAACCATAATGGGAAAGAATATTACAAAAAAAGAATATAACTGAATCACTTTCTGTACAGCAAAAATTAATGCAACACTGTAAAGCAAGTATACTTCAGTTAAAAAGAAAGAATGGAAAAAATGGTTATGATGGGAAATGTTACGTTATTTGCAAAATAGCAATTTAAAACAACCAAAGATATACAAGAATGTAAAAGAAAAAGATAACGCGATAATCCAGGTCTATAGCCATGTGTGTAAGTACAATTCACAAAGCAGCAGGCAAAAATAAACACTCCATTAAAGAATAACCTAAAAGTAAATTACTTTCTGTCAATAAAATAAAATTAATACCTTATTTCAAATTGTCTATATTAAGATTTTGCTCCTCTTAACCGATTTTTGCCCCCCCAGAAAATGAAGATCACAGTATCTCAATGTTTTTTGTTTTGTTTTGTTTTGTTTTTTTGCGGTACGCGGGCCTCTCACTGTTGTGGCCTCTCCCGTTGCAGAGCACAGGCTCCGGACGTGCAGGCCCAGCGGCCATGGCTCACGGGCCCAGCCGCTCCACGGCATGTGGGATCTTCCCAGACCGGGGCACAAACCCGTGTCCCCTGCATCGGCAGGTGGACTCCCAACCACTGCACCACCAGGGAAGCCCTCAATGTTTTTTAAGCGCCCCCTTCTCCAACTGGTCCCTGGTCAGCCAGACACAGACAGAATCAGGCCGACCACGAAGGTGGAACGACATCTCAGTCTGAATGGCTGCTTTGAGGAGGCTTAAATTGTCACAGACACTCAAAAAAATCATAAAATTAAAACTAAAAAATCATCTTCAGGGAAATCTTATGTCTAACAAGACTTCTGAGCGATCAGCCAGTTATTCCCTCATCTGTGTTCTTGGCCCTCTGATCTCGCGTCATTTGAGTCTGCTGTCTCCTGAAGCTGTTGAGATTTGAGTTGCTGACACTGAATCAAGATGTTACTCAAAAAGCCATCTTCCCTGGATGTGGCATGGATCTCGTAGCATGACCTAACCACATCACGCAACTTACTTTTCATCCTTTTCATCAGAACAAATATTGTACTAGTTCTGCCAAGACGAGTTCCACTCTTTCTAAAAAGGCAACATATCATTTTTCACCCCTACGTCAGGTCTGAATTTTTCAATAAATTTCTAGTTCTACACTCCTCATGGGAAAGGGTATCTCACATGTGTAGAGCACTTATTATATACCAAGGCCTCTACACATTTAATCCTTGCAACAACCTTTCAGGGAAGATATTACTATCTACATTTTACAGGTGAGGGAATGGAAGCTCAGAGACGTTCAGAAACCTGCCCCAAGCCACAAAGCTGGCTAGGAGGAGCCGTGAGCTGAAACTCTGTCTGGATCCTAACCGTATGCTCTCCCTACCATGCCCAGGTGATTCTCAGAGTTGAGGATATGAGGATCAAATGAGGCCCAGGGTTAATGTCAGTTCCCTCACCTTAGGACGTGTGCACCTGACAGGAAGTTAAGAAAAATGTCACACATAAAAAAGTGCTGTTTTCCATAAACAGATTTTACTGAGAATATAACCCTCTGCTTTGGTTGAATTACTTTTCCTGTGCTTTTCCCATTCCTGGTGCTACTAATTTCCCCCTGACAAATGGCACTGAGACAGATAATAAGAATTTCTGTTTAAACTCTGGATTCTCCTGAGAAACCAGAACTTAGTTCCTCCTATATAATAAGATCTATAATAAAATAAAATTTTATTATTTTATTTAATTCTAAACAAAATCATTAAAATTTAAAAAATAAAACTTTAACTTAGAAAATTATAAGTAAAATTAACAAACTATGAGTAAATAAAATATAAAATAAAATTTCATTTCATTTTCTCTATAAAATAAAATATTTTGTTTTCTCAGGAAAATAATATCAAGCGTATGCATAAAATGACATAATTGAAGTACGTAAAATATAGAAAAGCATTTAAAAATGAGTATTTGTTTACTTGTCTGTTCATCCCTGTGCCTCCAATAATGCCTGGTTCACGGGAGGCACTCAATATTGATGATTTATCGATAGACTGGCTTTACTTTCTTGAATTTCTCTATAGAGATCCATGGTTTATAACAACACAAACATAAGCTAAGCCACTCTCTGAAGGCTAGGAGCTGCAGGTAGAGAACATTGTTTATAAGATTTATAATACGAGAAAATAAAACAGACGACCTTGGCCTGAAAAGGAGCCAGAAGGGCCATCCCGAGAGTGCCCCTACCTGGCTGCAGGTGGGCGCCCCTCAGGCTCTGCATCACCGTTTCGGGCCCTGTGGCCGCCGACGTGCCGTAGGCGTCCTCCAGGGTCTCTGTCCGCGGTGCTGACTTGAGCGTCATGGAGGTGAACGGAGCGAGGAAGCGATGGTTCATGGCCAGAGCCTGTACCTCCTGCCTCAGCCGCTCCCTCTCGGGCTGCTCATCACTCTGCAGCCAGGAACTCAGCAGCTCCTTCAGGGTCAGGTAGCTCCAGAGACGCTCCAGGTGGTTCGGGTGCTCCTGGCCACCCCCCTTGGGCCTGGGGCTCCCCGGGACGTCGTTCCCCATCCTCCGGGGTTCCACAGGCACGTCCTTCTTGAGTACGACAAACTTCTTACTGTTGCTGGCCGTGACCTCCACGTGCAAGCGGTCCATCTCCTTGTCCACCAGCTTCCCCGCGATGATGATCTCGGAGCCATTGAAGTAGTTGGGGAACAGGGTCCTGGTGGCATGCTCTACCAAGCCGGGTGGATAATCCACGCGGATGTCCGAGAGGAGCGGGGTCCTGATCTCATCATAGAACCTGGAGAGGAGGAACAGAGAGGGAGAATCGGGGCCTGCACTAGCTGCAGGCAGGTCACGTCCCAGAGGAAATCACAGGCTGTCTTGGGGGGGCGGATCTGATCTTAGAAGCAACCAAGTCCAACATTCCACCCAGCAGAACATCTCAGACAGGAGGCCGTGCAGCCGTAGCTCGAACACCACTGGTGATGGAGAACTCACTATCTCACAAGCTCCCTCGCCATTTGCCAGACTTAAATTCTGGTTTCCTCTTCACCCCAGAACATAGCACAGTCAGCGACCACTTTCAACTGGCCATTGTGCTTCAACATAAAAATACGATCATTGTAACTCGTAGGCAAGGCGGAGCTGACGCTACCTATCCCACCTCCCTCTCAGGGTGGAATTAGAGTAAATACAGGCATAAATTGTTTTATTGCACTTCAAAGACCTAGCATTTTTTCGCAAAATGAAGGTTTGTGGCAATCCTGCACTGTCAGATGATAGCTAGCATTTTTTAGCAATAAAGTATTTTTCAATTAAGGTATGTACATGACACTACTGCATGCTTAATAGACTACAGTGTGATGTAAACATAACTTTTACGTGCACTGTTAAAGCAATCCACCTGTGGGACTCGCTTTATTGCAATATTTGCTTTATCGCTGTGGTCTGGAACTGACCTGCAGTATCTCTGAGGTGCGTCTTGAGATGAGGAAGTGCTCTGAAGTGTCAGGAAGACAGTTATAACCATAAGAGCTAACAGAACACCTAACCTGTGAAAGCCGCCCTGCCAATATTTCACGTAGGTTTTCTCCTTAAATTCTATCATCTGACCAGAATCCTCACTTCACAGTTGGGGAGACCGAGGCACAGACAGTCTTAAAGCCTCAAGTCACAAGGCAGGACCAGAACGTGAACCCAGATCCACCCAGTTTCAAGACCCATGGTGATGTCTCCCATGAAAGAAGTGACGATCAGACTCGGGGTCCGTCCTCACGTCCGAGCGTCCCGCTGAGCCTGCCCCTCGCCCCAAGGACACAGACAGACCCACGGACCCGATGAGCTGGGCGCGGGCGTCATGGTCCTCGTGGACGTGCCGTGTGAGCCCACAGTTCTCCAGGGACAGCATCTCCAGCAGCTTGAAGTCCACATCGGCCCCGATGCCCACGGTGAAGATGCAGACCCGGCCCCGAGCGGCCTCCCTGGTGTTGTTGAGGATCTTCGGGGTGTGGGTCTCTCCGGCGGTGGGCTTCCCGTCTGTCAGGAAGATGACCAGGGACACGCTGCGATCCTCGATGTCGTTGTGGGCCACGAAGTCGTTGAGAAGCCTGATGCCCCTCTGCAGGGCCCCGTTAATATCCGTGCCTGCAGGACATAGAACAGGACACCTGAGGAGCCTCGCCACCTCCTCTACCTGGACACACCTCCTCGGGCCCCTAGCGGGCACCTGCAGCAGTGACACATGGGGAAAGCAGCCACCTGCATTCCTGGGGTGACTCCATGTCACAAAGACTGCTAGAAACTTGGCAAATGACTAGGAACAGCAGAGAATTATATAACCTTGTCCTGAAGGTGTCTGATGGCACCTCAGCTTAGGTGTCTCCACTCCCTTAGCGTGAACAGTTTCTACCTCCTTTTTGGAGAATCACTTTGGAAAGGGAAGGAGGGTGCTGGGTGCAGGAATTCAGAGAAAGCAAGCGCCCCAGAGGGAAGGGAATGGCACAGAATGAGGAGGTGGCGATGCGGAGACCATCGCGGTGACCGCACTTGTGTCCTGGGGCTGGAGGATGCTGATTAAAGCACTCACTTTTTTTTTTTTTTTTATTGCTGTCGTCTTTCCTGCTTCCTGCCCCTTCAGGATCACCCCTGCTTGTTAGGACCCCACCAAGTGAAGGCTTTCAAGTTTACACCTCCTACCCCTGCCGTTTCTAATTCAGACACGCTTGTCATTGCAGCTCTGATTAAAGTCAGGGGACAGTGTCTGTGGGAGGTGCTGGACAGGTATTTTGCTTGGGGGATGGAGAGACGGATGGCTGGTGGAAGTCAAAACTGCCAACTAATGTGAGGTTTCTGGATTAGCTGAGAATTTCATTCAACTCTGCTGCTGCTGTTCTACCATCGCCAAGAAAAACTGAGAGTTCTTACCGCAGCCGTGAATACGTACTTCCTTTTTCTGACTCCACTGGGGTTTTTTTTTAATGGCCTTATTGACATACCAAAAATGTCACGCATTTTGGTCGCTAGGGATTTTTTTCTTTTTTTGCCAAGCTGCACGGGTATGCAGGATCTTAGTTCCCCAACCAGAGATCCATCCCATGCCCCCTGCACAGGAAGTGTGGATTCTTAACCACTGGACCACCAGGGAAGTCCCAAAATTTTCACCCATTTTAAGCACACAATTAATGATTTTTAGTAAATTTATGAAGTTGTGTACCCATCACCACAATCCATCCCCCTGACTGGAGTGATTTTTATCTCCCTGCAAAATGTACCATAGTTGAGTGAACCAGACAATTTTCCCCACTGCTTCACATCCTCCAGAATTTCTGGCTAAAATACATATGACTGTGACTGTGCAAACACATTGATAATTCGTTCTAAGATGTACACATGGCCCGAACGTAAGGGAAAGTTACAGCTGAAACAGTATTTAACGTTTCTTTGGGTTCACTCACTTGCCTTTCTGAATGCCCAGCCTAGTTTCACGCTGCCTCTGGATATGTGGGCATGAACCAAAATGCAGGTGTTTATTTTCTCTTTAACCTAGAACGTGACAATGATGCCAAATCTCTCACTGCATTTTTTTTTTTTTTTTTTTTTTTTCGGGTTAGGCTCCGGACGCGCAGGCTCAGCGGCCATGGCTCACGGGCCCAGCCGCTCCGCGGCATGTGCGGTCTTCCCGGACCAGGGCACGAACCCGTGTCCCCTGCATCGGCAGGCGGACTCTCAACCACTGCACCACCAGGGAAGCCCTCTCACTGCATTTTAAAGCCCAGGAGAGCCCAGGCAAAGGACACACTTAGCTTTTCTTACACGAGACACCAAAGCACAGCACGGCTTGGTACTGAACGTCCGTTAAGTTGGGGCATCTCCCGCACGCTTAACAACGGCAGGGGGGCTTTCTCCCCAGGGAGCTGACACAACCATTCCGCCGAGAGCTCCCCCAGGGTCATCAAAGGACCCAAGTGCACCAGCAAGAGGGATCACTTGGGTAAAATGGCCATATCTGACACCTAGAGAGGACTTCCTATGTGCAGCCACTGTTCTAAGTACTTTAAATATTTTAACTCATCTCATCCTAATAACAAGTCCATTATTATCCTCACTTTACAGATGAGGAAACTGAAGTATAGGGAGGTTAAATGACTCATAGCTGGTACAGCTGGATTCAAATCCAGACAGTCTGGCTTCAGAATCTATGCTCATCTCCTGAAATGACACTTTTCTGAGAGAAGTAGATTTAATTTTCTGTTCACCTGCAGAGGTTGGGACAATGAAGTACCAAGAAAAAATAAAGGAAACCAATAAGGTTTCTATGGTTTAGATTCCAAAATACACACAACTGTTTTCTAAAGCTTTATCTCCACCTCCCACACACAAAGGATTCTCATAGCAAGCAGAACATTCAAATAATTTTAATGCATATTCTTTGAGTATGCACTGTAGGTCGGGAGCTATGACAGGAAACAGGGGCTAAACAAAGATGAAGGAGAGTTTCTTCCCTCAAAGACTTGACCATCTTGTCAACTTCCTGCTGTAGATCATCACTATAATATTAAATATAACCTTTCATTTCTCCTCTCAACCAGTAAAACACTAACTGGATCGTGTTGCTGTAGAGACTGGTAGGAAATCCCATCTGTAAATCGAAATTCCAACCAAACAAGATCAAGTTCCAAATGAAGTTCATTTGGGAAACCAGAACTTTGCCTTGGATGGAAAATAACAAACATATGAGCAATGAGAAACTCAGATGGAAGAGGATGGACAGAAATGGGTGTTTTCTATGTTTCCAGGTATCCAAAGCAGAATTATCTGAGACACCCAGGAGATGGTGTCTCTACAGGGGCCTTTAAGAAAGGTGTCAAAGGGTCAGGTTCAGGTCCAATAAACACTCCAATACTGAGCATCTACCACGCATCCACTGTCCTAGTGATGGATGTAACAGCAGAAGTCAGCTCTGTGTCCAGGGTTGAAGGAACTCAAATCCAGCACGGTTGGTAACACGCTGTTCTGACTCTCTAACCTTTTCCCGCGTCGGCGTACTTACCTCATCACGACCCCCCAGCCAAGTGTGCAAAACCTCAGAGTCCTCCCCTTTCCACCCAGAGCACCGCCCAGGCCATCTGGGGTCCAAGGGATCTAACGGCTCAGGAGGGCAGCTTCACCTGCTGCTTCCTAAGGTGCTCATATTCAAACACACAAAACACTGAATCATCCATTTGGCTTTCATTCCCCACCCCAAAACACAATTTACAAAAAGAGCTGCATTGTTTGGGATCCGTGAGATAAACCAGGAAAGGCTCCAAAACCTATCAGGTATTTCCTCCCCCCCTAACTTACTTGACCATCTTAGTTTGGGGCCTGGAAGAGGAGAAACAAGCTCCTGGGAAAGCTCTCCCCTGTTATCTCCTTTCCTGTGATCAGCGTCAGCTTTCAAACCCTCGTCTCTGGGCAGAAGGTTAGCTACTCACGTATCCCGTCGAGGCGAATGGGCAAAGCAGGATGCGCGTTTACCTCCGGTCGGTGACATGTGGTGAATGTAGACTTTGCCGTCTCTGATATTGTTGGGAGTAACTGACACCAAATGGTCCTTCCACACTTTGACCCGGTTGGAAAATCCAATGATATTGAAACGGTCCTGGGGTCGGAGGTCATGCAGAATCGTGAAAAGGGCATCTTTGGTCTAGGCAAACACAAAAGCAAAAACAGTCACGTCTGAGCGCATGAGTCCACGCGTCCCCTGGCTTGGAAACTGCACACCGGGGACAATCCCAGGGTTAAAATTAAGTGCCTGCTACGTAAAGGGACTCGGATAAATGTCAAGGAACTTTGTCACCTAGCTGGAAAAAAAACCATCATTAATATGTTACAATTTTATATAAGACACGAATGGGTGTTTCATATATGAACCATCACGTCTGCTGGAATCCACCAAGGCTTGATGGAATCCATCAAGCTTCTGTATCTTTCACCACTGCTATTCTCTAGACCTGGAATGTTCTTCCTTACTGCCTCGTGCCCTTGTTTCACCTGACAAGGCCCTCGTCATTCAGAACCCAGTTAACATGCTGTATTCTCTATCTGCAACATTTTCTAGCTCCTCTGAAGAGAGCGCACATCTTCTCTCCTGTAGGCTAGCACTGTCCTCAACATGCTCACAGAGAAAAGTGCGTATTACCCGTCATGACTACGGTCTGCTTCACGCCTCTTTCCCTTCCTCCAGTGTCAGCTCTCTGAAGGCAGGTGCATCTATTTTCTTATCACCCAGAGCAGAGGAGAACTCCTGACACATAGGAGGCGCTAGAGAGAAGTTCAGAGGATGAACGAACGCGTGGACACTTCATGAGTTATAGATGAAGGGTACGCATAATAAATATCACTGGAATTTAAAAGAGAATGAAGCACTGCAGGTTGGAGTGATGTGAGAAGGTGTCACAGAGAAGGGGGAATTGAGGATGAGACTCAAAGGAACTGGGTAACTTGAGAGACGTGGGAAGGCATCCCGAAAAGAAGCAAAGGAGGTCAGAGAGACGGCTAGAGGAAAGCAGAGAGGTGACACAGGGGGGTCCCGGAGATGCTGAGCGAATGAAAGGTGTGCAGGTAAGTCAGACGTGACTTGTGGAAAGAGGAAAGAAACCATCGGAAACTGAAAACAGAAAAGCTCCAGGACTGCAAACGAGGCAACCAACAAGGGATTAATCTCCACAATATACAAACAGCTCACGCGGCTCTATATCAAAAAACAAACAACCCAATCAAAAAATGGGCAGAAGATCTAAATAGACATTTTTCCAAAGAAGACATACAAATGACCAAAAAGCACATGAAAAGATTCTCAACGTCACTAATTATTAGAGAAATGCAAATCAAAACTACAATAAGGTATCACCTCACACCAGTCAGAATGGCCATCGTCAAAAAATCTACAAACAATAAATGCTGGAGAGGGTATGGACAAAAGGGAACCCTCTTACACTGTTGGTAGGAATGTAAATTGGTACAAGCACTATGGAGAACAGGACGGAGGTTCCTAAAAAACTAAAAACAGAGTTACCATGTGATCCTGCAATCCCACTCCCGGGCATATTATCTGGAGAAAACCATAATTCGAAAAGATACACACCCCGCAATGTTCATTGCAGCACTATTTACAATAGCCAAGACATAGAAGCAACCTAAATGTCCACCAACAGAGGAATGGAAAAAGAAGGTGCGGTACATATGTACAATAGAATATGACTCGGCCATAAAAAAGAATGAAATGATGCCATTTGCAGCAACATGGATGGACCTGGAGACTGTCATACTGAGTGAAGTAAGTCAGACAAATATCACGTGATATTGCTTCTATGTGGAACCTAAAAAAAGGGTACAAATGAACTTACCTGCAAAACAGAAATCGTTACAGATGTAGAAAACAAACTTATGGTTACCAAGGGGGAAAAGGGGGGAAGTGATAAATTAGGAGCTTGGGATTAACAAATACACACTACTATATATAAAACAGATAACTAATAAGGACCTACTGTATAGCACAGGGAAGTCTACTCAATACTCTGTATAACCTATATGGGAGAAGAATCTGAAAAAGAATAGATGTATGTGTATGTATAACTGATTCACTTTGTTGTACACCTAAAACTAACACAACATTGTAAATCAACTATACACCAATAAAAATTTAAAGAAAAAAAAAAAAGAAAAAAGAGAAGCTCCAGGAGCCTGGACAAGAGTTTCTAAAACAATCAACTCGCTATTGTGAGTAAGCACTGCCTTCTCTAAATAGCATTATTGCTAGACATTGAAAGAGACGTGGCATATGAAGTATGAGGTAGGGGATGCTCATTACATAACTGCCATGTAATGTCATTGCCATGTCATTGCCATGACCTCTGCCACCCTTCACAGGGGTGAAGAGCACTTCACTGTAAGGGCAGGAGGGCTGGGGTTCACCCTGGATCCATCACTTACTACCTGTGTGGCCCTGACAGATAAAGACAAAGAAATACTATACGATATCACTTACACATGGAATCTAAAAACAGAACAAAACCCAAACTCATAGAAAAAGCCATCAGACTTGTGGTTACCAGAGGCACCAGGTGGGGGCTGAGGGAATTGGATAAAGGTGGTCAAAAGGTCCAGACTTCCAGTTACGAGATAAATAAGTCCTGGGGATGTAATGTACAACGTGACGACTACAGTTAACACTGCTGTGTGGTATATTTAAAAGCTGTTATGAGAGAAAATCTGAAGAGTTATCATCACAAGGGAAAAAAAAGCATTTTTGATCTATATGAGATGAGGGATGTTCACTAAACCTATTGTGGTAATCATTTCACAATAAGTGAAACCATTATGCTGTACACCTAAACATACACAGTGCTGAATATCAACTGTACCTCAATGCAACTGGGGGGAAAAGATTAAATGACAAAAAATTAATGGCTCCATTCTCTGAGATCCTCTCTCAGCACACACATCTATTCTGCATTTATCACACTGCATTATCATTATCTCCTCAAGCCCTTTCCCACCTCAGGACCTCTTCACCTGCTGTTCCCTGTGTCTGGAATGCTCTTCCCTACAGTCTGCATGACTGCCGGCCCCTCCGCATCCTTTAGTTCTGGGCTCACTCGTTTCTCTGTCCTCTCAAGCCCGGCACCCTGCTTCTCTGCCTTCACAGCGTCGAGAGAGAGCATGTCATTACATATCTGTGCATTTACTTGACTGTCAAACTCAGCTCCACGCCTCCGAGAGCGGGAGCTTTCTCTGTTCCATCACTCCTGTGTCATACCCCGCTGTGCCTGGCCACACGGCAGAGTCTTGATACATTTTTCCAGAAAAAAGTGAATGGTGAATGAACTGTCCATCTGTCACGCTAGACTCCACAAAACAGCTGTCCCCTTGCTCCTCCTCACCCAATACAACAGTTGGCGCCTTGTGGGCTGTCAGTGTGTCAGTAAATATCTGTTGAATGAGTAATTGAGACAGAAAGAAGGAGAGAGAGAGGGAATTCTATGACGTGAATACAGAGGAAGTAAGAGAGACACAGCCCCTATCCTTGAGAAGCTAAGACAGGGAACACTGAGAAGGATGATATGCAGGAAACAAGAGCTGAATGATGGATAGCATTAAAGCCAAAAATAAATAGATCAGATCATGACAATAAACAGATGTGGGTGGAATGCCCTGAGCACTGATGCTGATGGAATTCCTGGAAGCATGCCTCACCTTGACCCCTCACCCTTCCTTCCACTCAGAGCCAACACAACCCCAGCATGAGCAAAGACGGGCTCGGCGTCATTCTCAGTCCAAGAGTCTAGACCGCTGGGAAGTCTGAAGGTCCACAACTGGGAGGTGACAGATGGGACCACAGCAAGCGGTGGCCATCCCTGAGATGACACAGTTTGGAGCCCGACACTAAGGCAGGCACTTGGAAATGTTCCCGCCGCTGGGGCTCAGAGCTGGCTGAGCACCCCAGGGTGCAGGCTGGACCTGGAGAAACTTGTTAGAAGAAGGCTGCCGTTTGTTTAGCTGCTGGCATCCTTAGGTTCCTTAAATAGAGTGCTAAAGCCCTCGAGAGGGGCTGGCCTGGCTCCTTTGATGATTTTTTTCCCCATCGTGATGGATGCTCTGCTTTAGGAATAGTCCTTCGAGCCTCTCCACCCTCCTCCCCTGAGCTCAGCAACGACGGGTTTCTTATGACCTTGTAAGGCCACAGCTGTAACTTATCCTCACGTGCACCAGGGCAGGCAGACCCATGGGCTCCCAGTGGCTCTATTTCCAATTGCCTTAGAACCTTTGGTCTCCAAGGCCTCATCCAAGAGACCTGGGCAGAAGGTGCTTGGAGCCACCACCATCCGTTAACCCTTTCTGAGCTCCGACCGTCTCCTTAGATGGCGGGTGGCCTGGGGAGCTCTGTGTTCTGTAGAAGGCTGAACAGGCAGGAGGAAGGTAAGGGTCCAGATAGAAGAGTAAACGTGAGGGGGCTTCAGCTGATACTTCTGCACCCTGCGTTTATACGCTGAAGATGAACAGAAACCTGGTCAGACTTTTGCCAAGAGTACAGCCCAGAAAACAGGGCAAGCGCATTCCAGAAAGATCAGAGAAAGCCCAGAAGGGCAGAGAATGTACAAGCCAAGCTGCTTTGAGGGCCTGAGCTACCCTGAAGGTACCAATTGATCAGATCCACTCCCTGTGGGTCCCAGAGGGCAATCTGCAAAGACCAGTGTGTACATGTAACGAGAAGGGCTCCTTATGACATCCCAGGTTGTGTTTGGACTGAAGAAAGATACAAAGGGTACACAGATACAATGAATAGAGGAAAAACTTATTATTCAGATAGAAAAGAAGCACCTTGGCCTGGAAGGAGCATTTAGACAAGATTCCTTTTAATCTGAGCCACATAGAATCACAGGGAACAGGGATGAGTCCCTGTCTGAAACTATTCCATGGTGAGGAACGCTTCTTCCTTTTTTTTCCTAAATTTACTTATGTATTTTTTATTTTTGGCTGTGTTGGGTCTTCGTTGCTGCGAGTTGCGGCGAGCGGGGGCTACTCTTTGTTGCAGTGTGCGGGCTTCTCATTGTGGTGGCTTCTCTTGTGGTGGAGCACGGGCTCTAGGCGCGGGGACATGTGGGATCTTCCGGGACCAGGGCTCGAACCTGGGTCCCCTAGCACTGGCAGACGGATTCTTAACCACTGAGCCACCAGGGAAGCCCAGAATCCTTCTTCTTATAGGTACTTTCCTTGGGTGGAAAGGAGGGGAAAGAAGTATTTCCTTTGAAAACTGTCTTAGAAGTTCATTTCAGCGCTACCTTTGGTTTATTATTCACTAAGCCTTTTCATCTCTGTCCATTTAAATTCTTTCAGGCACATGTGAATAAATAAAGACGAGCTCTCGGTTTCAGATTCTCTATTCATTCAACATGGTTGGTGATGGTCCCTCTTGCTCTAGTGGGTCTTCAGGAAGCAGAACTCTGTAGGCTTCCCTGATGGTGTCTGTGGAAAAGCGCAGGGCTGGGCCCCGGGAGGTACAGCCCCCTTTTCACCCTTCTCTCACGCTGCCCTTCGCGAGGGCTGCTCCTGGGGAAGGGAGTGTCTGCGGGCAGCTCTGTCCTGCGGGCTCTGGGCCCTGCATTAAGCCATCCTACAGACAAGGGATGGCCCTTCCTTCCCCCTCCCTGCAGAACTAAGCCTGAGCAGCTGGAGGCTCTCGGCACAGCCTTGGGGGGGGGGGGGGGGGGTGAGCACCCCCTGTGCTGACCGCTGTGTCGTGAACAACTCTTAGACATCCCCCAGGAGACAAGCATCGTGCAGTCACGCCCTCAGGCTGACCCATCGGTGGAGCCCATGGAAAACCCAGCTGCCTGCCCACTCCATCGGGGTGCCCGCTGACGCAGCTTTCCTCAGACACTTCTGTGTCCCCGCCAAACCACACTCACCACTAACTCTGACACAAAAGGCTTCTGTACCACAGACCCCGGGTTGTGACATCATAGAGGAAATCCAAGTTCAAGGGTCCTAGATACTAGCCACGCCATGCTTTTCAGCAGAACGGACTTGCTGTGCTCTGAAGCAGTCCTATCACTTGCCTTGTTCTAAAATGTTTACCGAGGAGCTGACCTCTTCTCTTTCCTGGGTCCACACACTCTTTCTGGATGAACCCGAGAGAAAAGCATCTATGATTTTTCTCATCGAAAACAAAAGAAATCTAAGACCTTCTAAAAGTCTTGCTTGAGCCATGAAAGAGAATCACGATCAGCAGATACATACCCTGCAAACAGCCCTGAGTTTCTGAGAGGTAATATTGGGGAGTGGAATACACCAAATAGGAACTGGGCACAGGTGGGCCTTCTCCCTTCCCAGGTGGGTGGAGATAAGGGACACGGGTGGGGACCAGAGGGAAGCGTGTGCAGCTCATCCTCCTGTGAGTTGCAGTCCCTCCTATTGCCAGCAGGGGGACCCCTCTGTGCCCACGACTGGCAATGGAGTCCTTCCAATGGAAGGACAGACAGAAATGAAAAAGTCTGTTATCCCATCAAAGTTTGCAACATTAGGTGCTCCCTGCACCCTCAAACCACCTGGTCTAAGCCGGCACTGAGGAGGACGGAGATTCCCACCATCCCGGCCTCTCTCTGTGCCCTCCGCAGGCATACAGCCCACGTCACCCTGGAGTCAAGGTCACGGCTAAGACCAGAGCAGCCACAACAAGCCAGCTGGATGCCGCCAGTCCCTGGGTGGCAATTATGCTTCAGTGGCAGTATTCCAAGACCATGGCATTTCACACGGATTCTGCAAAAGGCAGTACAACCTTACATGGACATGTTACAGGTCTTTCAATGATCTGAAGGGAAGTTTTCCGAAATTGTATCGAGACTGACCCACCAAGTAATTGGGTTTTTAAAAAAAAAATCCCAATTTTAGGAGCAAGGCAATAAATTGAGTGAGAAAGACCATTTCTCCATAATATATTTGTGTCTATATCATTGTTACACTTTCCAAAGAATCTAGCAACAGATTGGTTTCAGAGAAGAACCTGAAATATTAAAAATGTTACCCCACTGATGACAGTATAGGCACAGTTCAAGAGGTTATGTAAACCCATAAAGGAAAACAGTGATAACACAAAGCCTGGTGCCCTCCTGTCTCCTCTCTGCCATAAATAGCTCCTGAAATGGAACACATTATATAATTTGTATTAAAAATAAAAACTTTAAACTGTAATAAAAGAAACATAAACCATCAAAATGTGTCTCTGTCCAATATGAGGAATCTTGTTGAAAGAAACTAAAACTATTTTTCTCCTGGCCAAAGTGCTCCTTTTAGAGAAACTCAGAAGGTTTCTTTATATAATTGGAAAATTGGGGATAGAAGTCATCATATTTTCCAATATTTTAAAACAGTTTAGCAAGTGCTAAATATTAACTTGAAATTTCACCTAGGAGTAAATGGAGAAAACTATTTCTTTGGTCTCTACATTGTCTGTACTATTATGAAGAGCATATTTTCAAAATTAAGCAAAATCATAAGGCTCCCTTATTTAAAAATACATTATTTTAAGCTATTGTAATTTCATCTACTGTTTGAATTCTAATTTCAAATGCTCTTTCAATACAATACTGTGCTAAATTATGTTATAACTCTGGTTCTGATTACCCAATCTGTGTAAAAATGTTAAATGGTTGTTCCTTCATAGCAAGAGAAAAGCACTGTTCTAGTAAAAGTTCAGATCTAAATTCCAGTATTACTTCAGGACTGGTTCTAAAAGAGAATAGTTGTTAACAACTAAATTCTGGCTAAATTAAAAAAGTCTGAATAGGTTTAGATATTAGAGCATCTTTTGCAATATAAACATAACTATATTTCATGAGTCTTTGTGTTTGGATAACATTATTCTAACTTGAGAAGCAAACTCTCATATGAATGCTCTGGATAACGTTACAATCTATCACCTAATGTTTTGACTTTGCTTTGACAAATGTATCAGGTATTTACCTAATAATGTCATGGTACATTTTTCTAAAAAGCTCTTTGCCAATAACATTTCTTTGATTCTTTATGATGTAGTAAGCACATCTATTTCCCGTGCTTGATGTAGAAATAACTCAAGGCTCAAAAGAGATAATCTTTTTCACTTCTCTTCACATGGAAGGTTAGTAGTTATCATGATTTGCTCACATGGCTGATGCCATCCCTCTTACTCTGGCCAAGAATATAACCTCACCACTTCTATCCAGGTGGTCATAGGCTCCAGGTGTTCATTCACAGGTATGGCTTCCTGCTCAAGCAGGAAGTAGATAAGAGGATGCTGACGCAGAAAAGTTCACCTAAGTTTACAGATCTTTGTAAATGGAGTCCTTCACCCACGTTCTGACACACCTACTGACTAAAAGGACTGAGTTCTTGGTCCCCAGTGCCAGGTCTAGATTCTGAAGTTTATATTGCCCAACTGCATGCTTGGATTCTAGAGCCCTACCCGTTTCAGTCTACAGAGTTTTGCGGTGTTTGACTCTCTGACCACCCCTTGACCCATCCAACTTGCCCTTAGGTATGAGTTCTTATGACTTCTGTGTCCCTGGCATAGGTCCACCTAGGCTACTCGCTTTAAATACCCAGAAATGTGCCCTGGCGAACATCAAGAATATAACAGAAGGATGTGGGGAGGCTGTGAAAAAGCCACAGTCAGTGAGAAACAGTGGAACAGTTATGAGAGAAGTATACACAGCACATCAGCACATGAGGATCGTACACACAAGGAAATCGAGCAAGTGGAGTCACCCTCCAGCAGGCTGGGACAGTGGCGGTGTCCCTGTGTCTGTCACCACTCTGCCCCTTGGTGCCCCTTCCATGCTGAGAATCTGCGGTGTCCTCTGTTTGCTCAGCTGTACACCTGAGGACTTGTGACAATATCCCTGCCTCTCCAATCAGATGGTTTTCAAGTTACCTAATCCAAAATATTACCACAAACTTACGGCTATAACTTATTCACTCTCGTCTCGCAGCTTTCTTCATGTTTCTCCCCAACCAAGAATTCACTCCGTCCTTTCCTGCCACCTTCAAGGACTAGCTCCTAGGTCACCTCCATCATTAATCTTTTGTCAAGTACCTCAAGCCCTTTCCTTTCCACCAAATTCTTTCCACTATCTAGAATACGTGGCATGTTGGATTTGATTAACACCTGATTATCTATATTTCTTTTCCCCAGCAGAATTCTAAGGTCTTTCATTAAAGTGACTTAAATAGGATGCTTTTGCTTTTTTTTTAATTGACGCATACTTGATGTATAACATATCAACTACAGGTGTACGATAAAGTGATTCACAATTTTTAAAGGTTATACTCCATTTATAGTTATTATAAATTATTGGCTATATTTGTGTTATACAATACATCCTTTTAGCTTATTTTATACCTAACAGTTTGTACCTCTTACTCCTCTACCCCTCCCTATCTTGCCCCGCCCCCCTTCCCTTTCCCCACTGGTAACCTCTAGTTTGTTCTCTACCTCTGTGAGTCTGCTTCTTTTCTGCCACGTTCACTAGTCTGTTGTATTTTTCAGATTCCACGTATAAGTGATATCATACAGTGTTTGTCTTCCTCTGGTGCTTTTCTTATATATACTCTTCCTCTCGCCTCCGTGTTTTTGCACATTATCTCTCTCTTCCTCTCCCTTCTCATCCCATCCCTGAATTAACTTCTGAAAGACTCAACTATCCCCTCCCCTGGGAAGCATTCATTATCCCCTATTCCACCCCTCAAAAAAACTGATCAGCACCTCCATCGTGCCGTGACTGGACCCTACATGTACCTCTATCACAGGAAGCATTTTGCATACAATTTTCTACATGACTTTTCTTCTCTGGACCTCTTGGGAGAAAAGGCTCTGTCTTATTTATCTTTGTATCCCCACGCCTCGTACCTCTCCCATAGCACATAATCCACATGTATTTCATTCTTGGAGAATCTGAAGTCTGGAGTCAAAGCCAAGATGCCATCCTGAGGGAGAGTGGGGTCCTAAGCAAGAGAACGAGGTGGCTGTGATGTCAGACCTGGGCAGGTCTTAGGAATTGTACCCCCTTTCCATCAGCCAACCAAGCAGATGCAATCCAGGAATAACAATGCTTCCTGACACTCTGATAATCATTCCACATTTGTTATCTCATTTAATCCTCTTTGACTTATAGCATTTATCTCGTTGTCACTTGTAGCATAAGTTTCCTATCTAGCCCCTTACAGAGAAGGTCTGCTGATCGAAATCCCCACTGGAAAGACGTAAGTGCAAGGTCAGGATGCCAGGAAGGGGAAGCTAGGCTTTGGGTTATACAAAGACCATGCTTTCAGATGCTGACCACAAGGCCCGCACTCTGAACAGATAATACAAGAGTACTCAAAGCTCTGTACTGTTCATGTTTCCTTCCTACGATAGCCACATAGTACCTTCATTCAGAGATCCTCAAAACTTTTTAGACATGACCTCATTTAGCTCAATCTTAACGGCCTCAACAAACTTTTTAAATGGGTGCCTCCAATTTATTTAAAATTATCTATATGATCTTTGTTGAAGAGCAAGTTTGTTTTTTTTTTTGAAACAAAAAAATTCAAGTTTTCATTGGTGGCCCAGGGTAAAAACATTTTGCCCTCTGCCCATCATTTATTTCCTCATATTCTGAGTCTGAGCCCAAAGACACCAGTTTCCCCCACTGCCTTCTGTTCATGGCCCTGAGTCCCAGACCTCTGTTCTGCAATGTATTTCTGAGACATGCATCTGTTAGTGGCACTGTCTGGACAAAGGCAGCTCAGGAGATGAGGATAAATGCCATCAACTGAAACAGTATTCCTAGACAACACCAATTAGCCGTCACTCTAGATCAGGGGTCAGCCAACCATGGCCTGGGGGCCGAATCCAGGCTGCTGCTTCTTTTGAATAAGTACAATTTTATGGGAAGACGACAAGCCCATTTCTTCGCACGTTGCAACAGCTGCCTTTGCACTACGACGGCAGAGTTCAGTCATTACGACAGAGTCCATCCAGCCTGTAAAGCTTAAGATATTCACTGGTCTGTTATTTTTAGAAAACGTTTGCTGACCCCCGTCCTAGAAAACTGGAAAGAGGGAAACTGGACATTGTGTTATTAACTGGAGTCATGCTTTCAGAGGCTCACCACAAGGCCTGCAGCCTGAAAAAGTAAGGCAGGAGGGCCCAAACCTTATACTGTCCATTTTTTATTTGCATGACAGGTGCACGGTGCCAACCTCTGGAGACTCCAGATTTCTTAGACATGATCTCCTTTGTACGCCTGCATCCCTCCTTTCTGAGCTCCTTCACGTGTGCAGGGAGCTCTCTCCTCCAACCAGGTCACCTCCCCGAGGTCCTTCTGGGCCGGGCTGGCCCTGTCCAGCATTCTTCCGGGCTGCTCAGTGAAACTCAGACTGCCCTCCTTTGATCCCCACCACTTCAAAGGTACTCTCTCCACATCTTAACGTCTTTCCAGCATCCTCTCTTTCTCACTGTGGCAGATCCACATGCTCTTGAAGAGAACGGCTAAAAGGAATGTACCAGCAGACACCACTGGACCTCATGGTACCCAGAGATTCCTCACTCTGCACCTCTGTGGTCTCCATCCTCATGCTCAGCCCGTCCAACCCAAATCATAAGAGGGAAAGCGGCTTGCATCCCTGCACACGCCCCAGGTGGGCTTAAAGCTAAATAAGGAAACACTAACAGTTAATTCTGTGTATCAGAGCAGCAGCTCCATTCATTTCTCACAACAGCACGCTGCTGGTTGAAGTCTCTCAGGGCAGGTGACCTCTGTGCACTCACCTGAGACGGGCAGCATTCAAGTGATCTCCTCACTTGGCGTAAGAATAGGTATTGTATATAAAATAGACAACCAACAGGGACCGACTGTCTAGCACAGGGAACCATACTCAATATTTTGTAATAACCTATAAGGTGGGGGTCCCCAACCCCCGCCTTATAGGGTGGGGAGTCTCCTGTTAAGAGCCAGGCCGCACAGCAGGAGGCGAGTGCCGGCAGGCGAGCAAGGGAAGCTTCATCTGCCGTTCCCCATGGCTCGCGTTACCGCCTGAACCATACCCGCCCCACCTGGCCCACGAAAAAATTGTCTTCCACGAAACCGGTCCCTGGTGCCAAAAAGGTTGGGGACTGCTGTTATAAGGGAAAAGAATCTGAAAAAGAATATCTATATCTGAATCACTTTGCTGTACCTGAAACTAATACAACATTGTACATCAACTATACTTCAATTTAAAAAAAGAAAGGAAAAAAAAAACAGGAAAAGAAAAAGAACAGGTAGAGCCTGAAAGCCTGAGCGCTGGCCTGAAGTTATGCCCTCATGATACAGTAAAGAATGTTATGGGGAAGAGCTTCAGGGTGGGGTAGACCGGGCTTGACTCCAAACTTTTCTACATATAACTTTGTATATTTCAGGGCACTTACATCACCTTCCTGTCCCTCACCTTCTCATCTACAAAATAGGGATAACCATGTCTATTTCAATGGATTGTTGGAGGATGAAATGAACAAATGTATGGAAAACCCTTAGTGAGCTGGGTACCTGCTGGTCACTCAGGGGCTGTAGCTACTACCTTGAAAAATGCCAGTTACATTTAATAATTTATGCTCTGGTGGGTTTTTCAGCAAAAATCACTACCCTGCTACATGCCAGGTACCATGCTAGGTGCTGGGACTGTGTACTCTAATGATCAGACCCAAGATGGTTCCCAAACCCGTGGAGCTTACAGACCATTCGTCTATAAGGTTACACACAGAATGTCCAAATAGCGCGTGGAAGCCCAATTTTGCACAGAGAAGAGGAAAGTGAGGTTCTGGAGCATGAAGTAAGCGAGTGAAGGAAGCACGAATGAAATCCAGATGGGAGCTCTCCAATTCACAAGCTCACATTTCCCCTCATTTTAGTTTGGCAATTACAGATAAGCAACACTGCGCTTGTTCTTTGCCCTCGAAAACTGTTGACTACATTAAACAGAGAAAGGAAGACAACCTCCCAAAGCCACATGGGAGTCTAGGACTGGCAGAGAATGGCACCGATTATGGGGAAAAGTCTGCAGAAAGTTATGGCATGAAAGACATCTGTTAACTCATGTATTAGCCACTGCTTGGTCGCCAAAGCGGGTCCCTTATCCAAGCTCCTTAATATGAGGGCAAAAGTAGTAGATCCAATTATATAGCTTAGGGCAAAGAAAGAGAAGAACATGCAGACCCTTGTCAAAGAAGACTGTATTTAATAGACACCTACTATCCTCAGTGTTCCCACGTATGTTTGTTTGTGCCAATCCCTTAAGCAGATAACCAGACAGAGTAAAAAAGGTCTAACCCGCTCACGGTTTTTGTTCCTCTTCAGATCCCCGTCTCACTAAGAAGTTTCACAAACTCAAGCTGGGAGGCAGAAATCTCGCCTGACCCAACACCAGAGCCATCTCAGTATATTTTTCAGCAAGAGCAGGTGGAGAGAGAACAGAGCTGAGCCCTGAGCCAGCAGCTGCAGGAGACGCTGAAGCTGCCCCCAGGCTGGTTAAGTCCCGGCATCCAGGCTCACATTCCTACCAGGATGTGAGGATCAGAATGAGAAAATGCCAAACACACACAGTTTTGGGCGCTCTCCAGGTACTGACAGACCCTTGACTAAGAATACATTTTAAGGTGAAATGACCTTTCCAATTCCTTATAGATCAGTTGTTTAAGTACTTACTCAATACCAACTATATGGCCAACGTGGTGATAAATACAGTGAAGTATCTTGGGCCCTTCAAAGATGCGGGAGCCAAGAACATCCAGGACGAGAGTGAATGCGTGATTCTTCACAGCACAAGAGTGGACCCGAGACACACGGCTAATGTGGCCAAGCCTGCTGACATATCACCAAAGCCCTGTGTTTGGGGGTAATCTCCCTCTTCACCAGGGGACACAATACTGTGTACCAGACGCTGCGAAGAGCCGGCTAAGCTGTTCACTCAGGGCTGTGGCCTTCAAGGAAATGAGAGCTGCTAAAACAGTCAGCGGTTTTCAAAACCACTCAAGGCAGCCACAGGCTTTAGAAATTGCCTGGAGGCTTCTGACATGTGTTTGGCTGCTCTAGGGTGGTTCTCCTGGAAAGCGGCCACACTGCGGCTCAGAAGCCTGCAGAGTGCATGCCAGACGTTCAGTGCCTTGCAAGGAATGGGATTCCCTATCCAGGAATGAAGGAAGAGGGGAGACTAACAAACAGAGTGACATCTATCATCACACTGCACTTGGTAAGGAAATCCCTCCCTCTAGATGCAGCCTTCTCAACCGAGTCCTGAAATGTAAAGGCATTGACCGTGTTGCCATCTGCACATCTGTCACTTCACATGGGAATGCTGTCTCATCACCCCATTACTTTCACTGAGACCTCACAGCATCTTGGTTTGATTTGTGGCCTTCAGGGTCAGACCTGGCTTTGAAGCCTGGCCCTGCCATTTACTAGCTGTGTAATCTACCTTTGCAAAGCCTCAGTTTCTCCATCAGTAAAATGGGGATGACAACCAAATCGTTATAAAGATTAAATACTCATTAATTAAATAATTCATGTAATTGCCTTAGCATATTGAAAATGCTTCATGCTCCATTTTTAAGAAGTGCCTGAATTATGTTATCATTAAAAGTAAGTCTAGGAGTCCCTTGTTCAGTTCATTGATTTTGTCTGCACAATTTGGGGCCGGATTTATCTTTCTGGGGGTTATTTGGTAAGAAGGTTATTGATAGTTCTCCTATAAGAAGTGGGAGAAGACCCAAGTGCACTGGAATGGACTGGGCTTGAGGTTAAATCCTGAAGTGACTCAGGTTCCTGAAGATGTGAGAGGCTTTCAAGCTGCTGTAGCCTTTGGGTGATGAATGGCCTTCTTGTGACCATGCAGTAGAACTGATCATGCATTTTACCATTTGGGTGTTTCTTAATATTTATTGGGAAATCATTTAAATATTATAATTTTGTTGAGTTCTACAAATGCATACAATAGAAACTGTCATTATAAATAATTTACATTATGAAGATGAAAATCGTATTTCTTTAAACTTGCATTTCTTTAGTTACTAGTACAATTGACTCTTTTTCATAATCTTATTGAATCTTCTTATTTCTTCTCTGTAAATTGTTTCACATCCTTTGCCCATTTTCTTATACAGGATTAATTTCATTGATCTGGAGTAGCTCTTTACATATTAAAGATAAACTCCTTTCCTCCTCATATAGCACTTTATATATTAAAGATAAACCTCTTTTTGCTGCAAAGTTTTCCCCAGTCTTTTGTTCCCTTTTTATTTAAAACAGAAGTTTGAAATTTTTATATAGCTGAAGTTATTGATCTTCTTCCTTTGTAATTACTTTCATTGCTTTTAAGTTTAGAAAGTCTTTCCTTACTTCAAAAGTAGTTAAATGTGCACCTATATTTTCTTACATATTTTGGCATGTGGTTCATTGATTACTTTTAACTGCTTCATTTATTTAGAATTCTTAGTATGGTTTAAAAGTTATAAACTGGTACAGTCTTTCCGGAAAAATGTTTTTGCAATATGAATTAAAAACCACAAATGGGTTGGTGATCCTTGCCCTACTTCTAAAAAAGGTAACGAAAGAAAATGATCAGGCATACAGCCACGGATTTCTACTGAAGACAGTCATTCCGATGCTGCTTATATTAGCAAAAAATGGAAATAACTTCGAAGTCTCTCATGGTGGTGGAGTAAATATTGTTTAGCTGCACTGTCCAATAATGGTAGCCATCAGCCACATGCGGTATTTAAATTTAAATGTATTAAAATTAAATATTCAGCTCCTCGGTTGCTCAAATGCTCAGTAGCCACATGTGACAAGTGGCTACCATACTGGATAGCAGTGGTACCAAACATCCCCATTCTCACAGAAGTTTCTGTTGAATAGTGCTGCTCTGTGGCCATTAAAATCAGGTTTTGAAAGAATATTTAAAACCATTGGATAATTTATAATATGATGGTAAGTAAAAATATCAAAATATAAAATATTTACTGAATTCAGATTGGTTGCAGCAACTTTAATCATCAGTATCTTCATCAAATGCTGTTTTCTATAGAGGAAACCCAAACCCCGCCCTCACGAAGCTTGTTGTCTTAAAGAAAAGAGAAAAAAAACCCCAGAAAATCTGAAGTGCAATAGGTGCATAGGAATTTAATGAGATACACAGGGAAATGTAGCACATGGCACCTACTCTGTAGCTGTTAACTGACTGGAATTCCAAACGGGAATTATTACACTGGATCATATACAAGGCCTAATGAACACTGTATTCTGTGGCCAACAGTGGTCTCAAAAGAAGCCATGATTATCCTTCTGTCAACATCTATTGATATTATCCACCAAAGGCACAAAAACAACTTAGCAAACAAATGGCATTTAAGAACCTGGAGTACATAAAGCAAAGAACTTTACAGAGTACTTAGTAAATATGGAAAGGTTACAAGGCCTCTGAAACATCAATAAATAATCAACCACAACAAAAGAATGCTTCACTTATATGTGAATAAAACTTTGGAAAATGATGCCCATAAGTAAAACCTACATGCAATTTGTACTCAACCTTCCCACTAAGAACAATTGAAAAGTTAAACAAAATGTATATATTTTTAAATCTTGAAAGTATCAAAGAGTTAATAAAAGAGTGAGAAAAATATCTGGGAGAAGATGAAAATTTAAAGAGGTGGGCTCAGCATCTGGGATCACTTTTTAGCTGAAGCATCCAAGAGCTGATGTCCAGAGATCTCCAAGGATAGAAATAAACCAGTTTTTGAAAGGACTGCAATCCAGCTCTGAGCCATCTGGTCTGCCCATAAAAATCTCAAGCCCTGAAAATGGACTAAAATGATCCCAGTTTGTTATTCCCCCAGGAACCTGATAGAAATAACTCAAAACTCTCTAGAGGAATAGATCCTGATCCTAGGCCTCAAACTATTTCTACAAAACATTTTCAATATAATGTCCATCACACAATTGAAGATAACCAGTCACACTGGAGGAAAGATGAGTGGCAATCAAAACAGCTCTTAAGTGGCTCCAGAGTTTGTAATTATCAGATATGTACTTTAAATTGCTATGTGTACTGTGCTTGAGAATATAAAAAAATATTAAAAACTTAGTACATAACATTCTAAAAAGTGAGAGAGCAAATCTGAAAAAGAATCAAATGGAAATTCTAGAACTAAAAAACACAATACCTGAAATAACTCAATGGGTGAGTTCAACAGCAGATCAGACCTGAAGGGAGAATTTGTGAACTGGAAGACAGGCTGGAATGAAGCATGGAAAGGCAAAATTTGGAATATACAGAAGACATCATGGGAAACACAGAGAATATGGAGAAAAAAAATCTAACATTGGAATCCCAGGAGGAAAAGTGAATTGAAGCAATTTCATGGATGACAGCTGACGCCTTTCCCATGAATCCCCAAATTCATGAAGCCTTAGGAACTTCAGGGAGAAAAAAATAAGAAGAAATACACACTTAGAACCATCATTTTAAAACTACAGAGAACTAAAGATGAAGAGGAAAATCTTAAAGACAGTTGACCATAAAAGATTACCTTTAGAGGAACGACAGTTTAAATTATTATGGACTTTTCAACAGCAACAATGGAACCCAGGCGACAATGGAATATACCTTCAGTGGGCTGAAAGAAAATCACTGCCAACCTAGAACTGACATCCCCAGTAATAATATTCTTAAAGAGGGAGAGGGAAATAAATCATTTCAGACAAGCAAAAACTGAGAAGTCTGTACCAGCAGACTCACCATTAAAAAGATACCAGCGAATGTTCTTCAGGTGCAAAAAAAGGAAAAAAAAAAAAAAAAAGGAATCCCAGATGGAAGGTCAGAGATGCTGAATGAAGAAAAAGTATTAGAAAGGAAGGAGTCAGCAGGCTGACTGTACAAGAATGTGATGCAGAAGAGCCAGGAAAATCTAGCTTACAGGAGAGGTTATCTTCCCCTTATACAAGTTAAAAATTATATTTGGCTATCCTGCAAAAGAAAAGAGTTAAAAAAAAATCCTTGTATCACATTTTTGAATATATTTTTCACTATTTTTGGGTGGGGGGAAATCAGACGTCATGGAGAAAACATCAATATATTATACTGGGAATTCCCTGGCAGTCCAGTGGTTAGGACGCCACACTTCCAATGCCAGGGACCTGGGTTCAGTCCCTGGTTGGGGAACTAAGATCCCACAAGCCGCATGGTAAGGTCTATATATACATATAATACTGCATCTTTTTAAAAATATAAATGGTGAAAGTAACTACAAAGTAATAACAGAAAATGTTTGCAATAATTTATCAGCTACGATCAGGTTCAATTCTATGTGGAGGGAAACCTAGGGGTGGAAACAGGGGGGACAGAGGGTTCCTAAGAGGTTTCAGATACTATTTTACTCATTAGACCATGTATTTATCATTAATTGATAAAAACAGATAATGAATTAAGAAAGAGACCTAATTCTTTGTTGAATGTAGAGATATTCGTTGGTCTGGCAACCAGTACAGAAAAAGTTCTGTTTTCCATTATGTGAGTTGGAAATATACTATAAATGCAAATTTCTGATATTTATGATACAAGAGTAGGATAAGGAATAGTCTTTTCCTATGGTTTGTGAAAAAATGTAAATAGTCGTATTTGGGGGATAATTTAATTTTTCAGCCCAGACTACAGGTCCCCTTAATGTCCCCCCATCCCTGGAATTCTAAGATTCATCCTAAATACTGTGAGAATATTAGTCCTGAATTACTGAGATACAAGTCCTTGGTTCTAACTACAGGCCAACGGGGCTGCCAATGATTTTATTCCATTGTTCTCAAAGGACATCACTACTGAAAGGAATTATTCCATCAACAATGGTGCTGTTGAGTGGCCTTCTCGTTGTATTCCCGTCGCATTCACATTATCTACCCTGCCAGTCCCCTTTATTTCAAGGTGTTTCTACAGCCCTCTGCTCTCCTAAAACCCCCAGGCTGAAATGATAATTTATGTCCATGGCTTAACTGAATCAGTTCAGGAAGGTTCCCCACAGGCAGAAACAGCTGAATGGTAAAGCAGACATTTGTCATCAGTTGAATTCTATTCGCTGAGAACATCACTGTCCCAGGCAAATGTGAGAGAGGAAAAAACGGGCAGGAAGCACTCACTCACCTGCCGCAGTTTGGTTCCCACCATGGAGGCACTGCTGTCAAGCACAAACACCACATTCTTGGGTAACGGAGGAAGGTCTTTGGGGGCAAAGTAGTGCACAAAATAGCCATTTAGAACCTGGTGGAGGGGAAAGAATGTAAAAATGGTAGTACCCAGATTAGGCAGGAAAACAAACCAAAATGGATAGTCTATGGGATCTCTAATAAAAGTCAAAGGTAGCATGAAACAGAGTCTAGGGCCAGATTCCGTACCCAGAGCAAAAGCATCCATGGTCCTGATTCCTCCAACTAATTGCAAATTAATGAATTAGTTTATTTATTTAAACAGCTTTATGGGAGTATAATTGCTTTACAGTGGTGTGTTTCTGCTTTATAACAAAGTGAATCAGCTATACATACACATTTATCCCCATATCTCCTCCCTCTTATTTCTCCTTCCCACCCTCCCTATCCCACCCCTCTAGGTGGTCACAAAGCACTGAGCTGATCTCCCTGTGCTATGCGGCTGCTGCCCACTAGCTATCTATTCTACACTTGGTAGTGCATATACGTCCATGCCACTCTCTCACCTCGTCCCAGCTTACCCTTCCCACTCCCTGTGTCCTCAAGTCCGTTCTCTACGGCTGTGTCTTTATTCCTCTCCTGTCCCTAGGTTCTTCAGAACCTTATTTTTTTTTTTTTAGATTCCATATATATGGTTAGCATATGGTATTTTTCTCTTTCTGACTTACTTCACTCTGTATGACAGACTCTAGGTCCATCCACCTCACAACAAATAACTCAATTTTGTTTCTTTTTATGGATGAGTAATATTCCATTGTATATATGTGCCACAACTTCTTTATCCATTCATCTGTTGATGGACACTTAGGTTGCTTCCATGTCCTGGTTATTGTAAATAGAGCTGCAGTGAACATTGTGGTACGTGACCCTTTTTGACTTACGGCTTTCTCAGGGTATATGCCCAGTAGTGGGGTTGCTAGGTCTTATGATAGATAGTTCTATTGTTAGCTTTTTAAGAAACCTCCATACTGTTCTCCATAGTGGCTGTATCAATTTACATTCCAAGCAACAGTGCAAGAGGGTTCCCTTTTCTAGTAGCGATTGCATTGTATCTGCAGATTGCTTTGGGTAGTATAGTCATTTTCACAATGTTGATTCTTCCCATCCAAGAACATGGTATAGCTCTCCATCTGTTTGTATCATCTTTAATTTGTTTCATCAGTGTCTTATAGTTTTCTGCATACAGGTCTTTTGTCTCCTTAGGTAGGTTTATTCCTAGGTATTTTATTCTTTTTGTTCCACTGGTAAATGGGAGTGTTTCCTTAATTTCACTTTCAGATTTTTCATCATTAGTGTATAGGAATGCAAGAGATTTCTGTGCATTAATTTTGCATCCTGCTACTTGACCAAATTCATGGATTAGCTCTAGTAGTTTTCTGGTAGCATCTTTAAGATTCTCTATGTATAGTATCACGCCATCTGCAAACAGTTACAGCTTTACTTCTTTTCCAATTTGGATTCCTTTCATTTCTTTTTCTTCTCTGATTGCTGTGGCTAAAACTTCCAAAACTATGTTGAATAATAGTGGTGAGAGTGGACAACCTTGTCTTGTTCCTGATCTTAGAGGAAATGGTTTCAGTTTTTCACCATTGAGAACAATGTTGGCTGTGGGTTTGTCATATATGGCGTTCATTATGTTGAGGTAAGTTCTCTCTATACCCATTTTCTGGAGAGTTTTTATCATAAATGGGTGTTGAATTTTGTTGAAAGCTTTCTCTGCATCTATTGAATGACCATATGGTTTTTCTCCTTCAATTTGTTAACATGGTGTATCACCTTGATTGATTTGCGTATATTGAAGAATCCTTGCATTCCTGGGATAAACCCCACTTGATCATGCTGTATGATCCTTTTATTTTATTTATTTATTTTGCGGTACGCGGGCCTCTCACTGTCTTGGCCTCTCCCGTTGCAGAGCATAGGCTCCAGGCGCACAGGCCCAGCGGCCATGGCCCACGCGCCCAGCCGCTCCGCGGCATGTGGGATCTTCCCAGACCGAGGCATGAACCCGTGTCCCCTGCATCGGCAGGTGGACTCTCAACCACTGCGCCACCAGGGAAGCCCGTATGATCCTTTTAACGTGCTGTTGGATTCTGTTTGCTAGTATTCTGTTGAGGATTTTTGCATCTATCAGTGATATTGGTCTGTAGTTTTCTTTCTTTGTGACATCTTTGACTCATTGCTAATTTAATCTGTATAAAGTCATTCCTTAAAAGTATATCGACTACACTGACTAAATCAATTTAAATTATCCATCCCTTGACCCTTGTCACTGGAGAATCCTGCTCCCTTCATTATCTGGTTTTTCCTAACCACCTTTCATGTTAAGACATAAAGACTGCTTACATTCTGGATGCACATTAATACATTTTGATATTCCCGCCCTGTCTTTGGAGCAACATAACCTAAGAAAAAGGAGCCATGGGCCAGTCTCTCTAAATTAAAATTGAAGACGAACTAAGTTCTAACTTCATCTAAAACACCACAGGGAAAATTAGATTATAGGTTTCATTTGCCTCCAGATTACTGAAGCAGGAAACAGATAACCACAGCCTCCAGCAAGGGAACACTGCTGGTCTTCTTGGAGACATATTTGGGGTTAAAACAGATTTCCTAAGAATTGGTAGTTGTCTCTCCCTTAGGTAAGTATTGAAATCCCTAGTTCTAGGTGTTAACTAAGAGTATCAAGCAACTAACATGAAACAACAACAACGAACCCATTACCTGGATGTCCCCAATGCTCTGTTCCCTATTAACATCATATCTAATGATGAAATCTCCCAAAATGCCATTCTGGGCAATCTTGGCTTGTTGGACCACAGTAGGTTTAAAAACGACTTTGGCAAAAGTTTCGTTTTGGTTGATAACAGTAGAAGGAGGTGGCCCAGAATCATCTGTAAGCAAGATATAAAGATAATTAATAACTGAATACATAAATTTTTCCTGAAAAGAAACAAGATCTATTTTGCATGGACACAAAGTGTTAGACTTTATTCCAGTGCAGGTTTATGTTTCATATGAACTCCCAAAACTTTGTACAGATAACGTATCACGATGCACCAGGTATGTTAGCATATATTTCACTTCTATGCCTCCTTTTAAATCTTTTCTTATAAGAATTTTTAAAATACGCAAAAGTAGACAGAACAGTAAAATGAACTCCCATGTACCCATCACCTGACTTTAACAGTTATCAACCTTTTACCAATCTTCTGCGTCTGTTTTTATGTATCCTCTCACAATTGTTTCCTAGAATTTTAAAACAAATCTGAGCCATCATACTTCATCCATGAATACTTCAGTATATATCTCTAACTACAAGAACACTTTTTAGTGTAACCACAAAACCACTGGCACAAGTAACAAAATTAATGCTCAGTGCTTAATTATCAACCTATACTCAGTTTGTATTTAAATTTTCCTGAGTCTCTAGAACCTATCTGGGAACAGTTGCTTTGTTTGAATCAGGATCATAACAAAGTCCCCACATCACATTTGGTTTATGTTTCTTAAATCTCTTTTAATCCACTAGTGTCCCCCCTCTTCACCTTTTTTCTAATGCTACACATAAGTGTTGTAAAACACTGGTTATTTGTCCTACGGAGTTTCTTACATTCTGTATTTTGTGATTGTTTACTTGTCCTGTCTTTTAACTTGCTCTTCTGAAGCCCTGGTCCCCAATTCTGGGTTGAATGTAGCATCTGGGGGAGTAGAAAACGTACCAATGCCCGGGCCAAGAGCTCATTTAATTGGTCTGCGACACAGCCGAGGCATCAGGATGTTTAAATTCCCCGTGGGAGTCTAATGCTCAGTTAAGATTGAGAATCACAGCTCAGTCCCCTGTAGTTCCTGTGTTCTGGTGGGTAGAGCTAGAGACAGGCTACACTCAGCTTCAGTGCCATGGACAAGAACGCTTCTTGGTGATGCTAAGTCCCTACTACTTTATCACATCAGAAAGTACACAATATCCAGTTGGCTACTTTTAGTTGCAGTAAGATTCATGGTGGGTTCTGATCACCCACGATAAAGTTCCTCATCAGTCTTTCCCTTAATAGTTTTATCAATCACTGATGATATCTGCCTGTTCGCTATTTCATTAGAGTCGCAGAAGGCTGCTTTCTAATTCTGTCATTCCTTCCATATGGAATTCTTCAGTAAGGAACACTCTTCCTCCATCAATCATTTGGTTGCTCTAACATACTGTTTGTCCAGAAAACTTATGACTCTTTAAAGAAAAAATTTCCCAAAGCTTTCCCCAGCATGAAACTTAGGATATAAATTAGAATTCCAGAAAGAGGATAAATGGATTTTATGTGATTTAAGAAAAATTAGTGATGACAAAGAGCATCTCGTTTCACTCCTAACCTTCATTCCTTCCGTAGGACACACTACAGAGAATTATTTCGTGGACTACCCACCTTTGTAAATCCATACACCATGTCTATATACCGAATAAAAGAAACCCAAATTTTTGAGATCTGCATGCATCATGAAGAATATGAAAACAAAATGAGGAATTCGTAAACATCAGTATGTGGACTTTTTATCTGAATAAATCAAAAGCCGGAATCAAAGCCCGGATTAAAACTGCTGCACAGCATCTGATTCTCTTTTAAAATCTATTTAAGTTGATACCATGGAGTAAGCTGACCAGCAATTTTCCATCCCTAATTAGCAAAATAAAAAAGGAAATGAGGTATAATTTGTCCATGGTAATTTGTGTTTAAGAATAAACTTCTTGGGCTTCCCTGGTGGCGCAGTGGTTGAGAGTCCGCCTGCCGATGCAGGGGACACGGGTTCGTGCCCCGGTCTGGGAAGATCCCACATGCCGCGGAGCGGCTGGGCCCGTGAGCCATGGCTGCTGAGCCTGCGTGTCCGGAGCCTGTGCTCCACAACGGGAGAGGCCACAACAGTGAGAGGCCCGCGTACCGAAAAAAAAAAAAAAAGAATAAACTTCTTTCTGTTAATGGCTTATTAGACAAAAGTCAAAGGAAGCTTAGACATTTCCTTCAACAGAACTGACAATTATTATTTAGAGACCATTTAGGTGTAACCTTAACAGGAACCAGCAGGCAGAACTGACTCTTCTATTATTTGTACTTATCAAGGGCAGGGATTTCAGGAGTGACCAGAGAGCTAGCAAACAGAAAGCCTGTTCTTACAGAAAGTCAATTGTATGCAAGAGAACATACTTCCAACAGATCTGCTCATCTGAAGAAGGAGCTGTGAAAATCTCAAAGGCATGCTGACAAGTGCCAGCCTGTGTTTCCTGGAGTCAATCTTTCATTGTCATTACTGGCAAAGCCCCAAGAGTGAGAGGTATGATAATACATAAGCTAAGAACTCAGGATCACAAATGAGTCAGAAGGACCTGCATTTGATACTGGGTCTGCCTCTCATCATCTCTGAGGCTCTGGGCAGGTTATTGAGCCCTGGTTATCTCATCTATAAGATGGATGAATGGTCTACCAAACACACTATTGAAATGGTTGTGATGTGATGTACCTAGCACCATTCTGATTCATGGTGGGCAGTCACGCTAGCTAACATTATCATCAACCACAAAGGGGTACAAAAAATAGAAGGGCCAGTGAATTCTAAAACACAACGTGTCAAACTTGGGATACTTCTTGCAACGAAGAGGAAAGAACTACTGCTATTCGCAACATGGTTGAATCTGAGAGTCATTTTGAGTGAAAACATAAGATACAAAAGAAAGTATTCACTGTTTCCATTTACACAAAACTCAAGAGCAGGCATAACTCACTCATGGCAATTGAAGGAGCCTAGCGGTTCCCTTGGGGGGTGAATACTGACTGGGAAAGAGGATAAGGGGACCTTTTGGGGTGCTGAAAATACGTCTTGACCTGAAGGTAACTGGTTGGGTATATACATAGGTAAAAATTCATTAAATTCCACACATAAGATTTATACACTTTATTCTGGGCATAGCCCAATTTTTAAAAAAAATTAAACTCATTGAAAGCTGTATAGTCCAATAGATGGAACAAACAATCCCTGGGATGGAACACAGTATTATTTGCCAAATGAACCTCTATCTTAGGGTAAGTCTGTTTGTGTAGGCATTTATATGGGGATTAGGTGTATTCATTGTAGTTCCAGCTGGCAGAATGAGGACCAGGGACAGAGTTACGAGGAAGCACTTTCGCGCAGCATCTCTAAGCTCTAAGTGTATTCATTGTAGTTCCAGCTGGCAGAATGAGGACCAGGGACAGAGTTACGAGGAAGCACTTTCGCGCAGCATCTCTAAGCTCTAAGTGTATTCATTGTAGTTCCAGCTGGCAGAATGAGGACCAGGGACAGAGTTACGAGGAAGCACTTTCGCGCAGCATCTCTAAGCTCTAAGAAAGATGTCCTGTTGGCAGAAGCAGCTTTCACGACTCATCTCACTAGAAGTGTTCCAGCGAACGCTGGATGGGCTCATCACCTGCAGGGGTGATGCAGACCAGCTCTACCACGTAGTTTTGGGCCAGCAGCATCAGTATCACCTGGGAACTTGCTAGAGACACAAATTCTTGGGTTCATCCCAGAAACTCTGAGTCAGAAACCCTGGAGGTGGGACCCAGGAATCTGTATTTTCACAATCCTTCCAGGTGATTCTGGTTCCTGCACAAAGACAGTGGTCATGTGCCTTTGATATATGTAATTGGGTGCCACTAGATTCTCTCTAACCTTAAAATTCTACATGAATGAGATTTGACTCTCTTTACACTGTCAGGACATACCTACTATTTCATGTTTCAAGTCTCTCTCATTGAAATGGTCTTTACAATTACCCTGAATTAATACCATGCATGGTTGAATGAAAGTACTGAGGATTAAAAAGTATAATTTCTCTCTTCATAAGTAATTGACTAGGCTCTTTGATATAAGCCATGAGAAAGGATAGTGTATTATTATTTTTGTTTCCTACTGACCTCTGATGTTTGCTAGTGCATGATGAAAATTCATGAGATTCTTCTAAATAGGCTTATTTTATGTGCCCAAAGAGTGGGCTGATTCCCAGTTGGGTTATTCACCAAGAAGCCCGGTTCCTGAGATTGACCTCCACCCACTAAGTACCAGACAGTCAATGTGACCCAAGGAATTTTCCACTACCTATCAAAAAAAAAAGAGGTCTGCTGGGAAAAATTCCAGAGTAGTATCTCTAGAAAATAAAATCCTCTTTTTATTAGAGAAGGAAAAAATCTTAATAAAAAATTTATTAGAGAATGAAAAAAATCAATGAGATTAGTATAGGCTGCCCACAGTTACTGACCAAAATCTCAAAGCAGAATAGTACTATTTAGCTTTTCCTGACTGTGAACTGGGGCTCATCCTGGTGACCGCCACAAAATCGTAAGTACAATGAGCTAATTTAGTAGCAGGGCCCTCAGCAATCACGGGATGTGTCCTAAACATAATGAAGAGTGCAAGGCAACAGGTTGGGAGCAGACCAAGAGTGAGAATCTGACCTACTTTTCTAATGAGAAACCACATATTTTTTCCTCCTATTGGTTTGCCTTCCTTCGTGCCCACTTGGTCAGGGATAGCAGTGAACTTCGGTGATTGCTCTGAATTGAAGGAAACTGTGTCTTCTCATGTCATCCCCCTGTTTTAATCCAAGCATCAGTGGTCTTGTGTAAGATGACCTTCGGGGGCACAAGACTGCCTCTAGAGCATCCTTGAGAAGATTCACCGACTGCTCTTTTCCCATCCACCGTTCCCTGCTTCTCAGGTCACTAGCATCCCCACGATGCCCTCTTCCTGTCTAAAGCCCCATATTTTCGAACAAGAAGATACGTGTTATTTTAGAACCCACATAATACTGAAGGAAGTGGGCTCTAGAGTTTGGGGGAGACTCAAAATGACAGACTTAATATCTCTGAGCCTCAGTTCCACATCTTTTAAATCCACATCATAGAATCACAGTCAGAATTAAGTGACATCATATATAAAAGCAAGTGAGGATGGCACATGGTAGATGCTCAATACATAATAGCCCCAGCCTCTCCCCCTTCAGAAGTACCTTCTTATTCTTTTTGTCTAGGATGAAAGGCAACTCATGAGGGAAAAAAAACTCTTTGGTCACACAGTTTACATTTTCCCGTAACAGGTTTCTCTACACCACTAAGAGCTTAGTAAAAACAAATAATCATTATTTAGAGGAAAAAATGCACATCATAATGAACATTCTTAACAGGGAATTCAAGAATGTTGATACAGAGAATGATCTTTATAAAGTATAATGGAATTAGTAGCTTCCCAAGAGCTCCCTGAAATTATATACAGAATTTGGCATGAAAGTGTACATGTAGGGACTTCCCTGGTGGCGCAGCGGTTAAGACTCCATGCTCCCAATGCAGGGGGCCCAGGTTCGATCCCTAGTCAGGGAACTACATCTCACATGCATGCCACAACTAAGAGTTCGCATGCCACAACTAAGGAGCCCACCTGTCGCAACTAAGACCCAGCACAACCAAATAAATAAATAAAATAAATATTTTTTTCAAAAAAGAAAGTGTACATGTGTATTTTTTTCTGGAGAGATGTCTGTAGCTTTCACCAGATTCTCCAAGGAGCCCCCATAAAGTTAAGAGCCATGCATACAAGTGCCATTAAATATTCCTATTTTTCCCACTGATTCTATCTTGTAATGATAAGGCACGTCATCTATTTTGCATAAAGCATGAAGAGAACAGGGATGTTATTCACAAATAAACACTCCCCTCCTAGACAACCACCTGGGGGAAAAGGGAAGCTGACTGGTATGTACAGTGTCTAAAGCTGAAAAGATTTAGGAGCAAAGAACCACAGTCAAAGTCATCAGCTGAAAGCTACACCTCTTTGGATCAACTGATGGGGGATTTCCTGGCCTCTGTTTCCTGTGGGCCTTGGGTTTGCCAACTGTCGGAGAAAAACAGCCAACACCTGGTGATTTTATAAAAGGATTTCCAAACAAACACTGTCTACTCATTTCCCCTTGGAAAAGAGGCTAAACTGTCTATACTTGCTTATGTAACCGTCTCACCTGGGCTCCAGTGGGGAGATTTCTTCAATAAAGGGCAAGTCAAAAACATGTGAATAATTGGCCAACTACCCTTCAATGGTCACGATAAAGACAACATTCAAGCAAACTGGCAGAGCATTAAAAGAAAAAGTGATGGGGATGTAATTATGGCATGGCGACTATGGTTAATAATACTGGGTTGCATATTTAAGAGGTGCTAAGGGAGCTGACCTTAAAAGTTCTCATCATAAGGAAAACAATTCTGTAACCACGTATGGTGAGGAACGTCGCTAGGTTTATCGTGGTCATCATTTTGCATTAGATACAAAGAAATCATTTTGTTGTACACCTGAAACTAACATAATGTATGTCAACTGTACCTATATTGGATAGGTCTCGGGGAAAAACAAAGTGGTAAAGTTGAGGCAATGAAGACGGAAAAGAATTTAAATACCATCGTAAGTCCCCTATTACATGCGGTTTTCTTATTGGAACGGGGCTTTCTCCTCTGTATTGATAGCTGGTATTTTAAATCCTTTTGGAAAATAGCATCATATAGATATGACAACATATAGCATAGAATGATAATGCAAAGTTACAGCTGAAGGCGTTCAAATGCAACTCCATCACTGTATAGGTAAGCGGTGTTTGCCCAGATTTCTTAGCCAATTAGCTTACTACTTCACTCCTCACTCAAAGCTCTTTCTTTCCCCAAAACGATACATTACTGAGTCTCAGGTTTCCCTGTTTGAATGACTTGCCCAGAGAAACTATGCATGAAAACAAGTACAGCTACCTCATACATTCTAAATGCAGATAACCCCTAAAAACATGAATTACCCCTTCCTGATACCATTTTGTGTCCACTGATGACCTCCAACATTAGCTGCTCTAAGCGCTTGAAACTGGACCAAATGAAGGCCCAGCAAAAGCAGTGCTAGGACAGCAAAGGAATATAAGACTAAGAGGTTTCTGGTAAATTCTTCTACGTTGTCCTCTGGCACTCAGGCAGAACATGGCCCAATCACTGAGAAAACCTGGGTGGCATTTTATAGATGCATCCTTACAGAGGGTGTCCTTATACTACTATTGAAAACTGCCAATTCTTCTTACCCATTAGGATGGCTACTACCAAATAAAACACACACACACACACACAAGAAGAAACAAAAAAAACCCACCAGAAAATAGCAAATGTTGTCAAGGGTGTGGAAAAACTGGAACCCCTGTGCACTGTTGGTGGGAATATAAAATGGTATAACGCTGCAGAAAATGGTACGGTGGTTCCTCAAAAACTTAAAAGTAGAACTGCCATATGATCCAGCAATTCCACTCTGGGGCATATACCCAATAGAAGTGAAAGCAGGATCTCAAAGACCCTACATGCCATGTTCACAGCAATACTATTCACAATAGCCAAGAAGGGGAAGCAACCCAAGTGTCCTTCTACAGATAAATGGATGAACAAAATGTGGTTTATAAGCACAATGGAATACCAGTCAGCCATGAAAAGGAAGGAAACCCTGTTGTGTGCCACAGTATGGAGGAACCCTGAAGACATGATGCTAAGTAAAATAAATCGGTCACGAAAAGACAAATACTGTATGATTCTACTTATACGAGGTCCCTAGAGTTGTTCAACTCATAGAGACAGAAAGTAGAATGGTGGTTGCCAAGGTCTGGGGCAGTGGAAGAAGGGAGAGTTGTTAAATGGATATAGAGGTGCAGTTTGGGAAGATGAAGACATTCTGGAGGTTTTAAATAAACACAGCACTACTGAACTGTACACTGCAGAACGACTAGGATGGTCAATTTAATGTTATATGCTTTTTACCACAATTTAAAACTTGTTAATTTTTAAGTGAACTTGTTTACAAAACAGAAATAGACTCACAGACATAGAAAACAAACTTACGGTTACCAAAGGGGAAAGGCGGGGAGGGATAAATTAGGAGTTTGGGGTTAATACACACACACTACTATATATAAAATAGATAAACAACAAGGACCTACTGTATAGCACAGGGAACTATACTCAATATTCTGCAATAACCTATAAGGGAAAAGAATCTGATGGAGAAAAAAAATATATATATATTTATGTATAACAGTCACTGTGCTGTACACGTGAAACTAACACGACATTGTAAATCAACTACACTTCAATTACAAAAAAAACTTGTATTGATTTTTCAAAACTGCCCACTCTAAGCTCTTCAAGGGCAGTGACAACGCCTTGGACATCTGCAGGTGCCAGGCGTTCAGCACAGGACGTGGTGAGGACTCAAGGTAAGCTTGCGGAACATTTAACGTGGACACGACTCAGCACATTGGCACATACTCGGGCAGATGAATGGAAGGGCCCTTCAAGAGGGTCATCTTGAAAGTGTGCTGGTGGGTGTGGCAGATGCTCTAGTTGATACATGTCACCTGCATCCACCTCTGGATGCAGCCACACTTGCGGTGGACAGTGCCATTCACCCGGACAACACCCCACCTCGCACAGCAAACTAAGACAGCAGGAGAAAGGAAGAAACAGAGTGAGGCCTCCCAGAGAAGAGCAGGATGGTCACCAGTACCAAGTGAAAGAGAGAAGGCTACCCTCCCTGGTGTCTCGGAGCCACCCTGCTCAGAGCCAGTGCCGACCCAACTAGAGCCAACATTCAAACAGACAAGTAACATGGGTCCTCCTATCAGCATTAAAAACAGAACAAAAAAAAAAAAAACAAATTCAACCATGGAGCCAAATGATTCATACCTCAATAATTTCTGCACTGAACAATGCTGGAAACCCTCACATAACAACCAGATTGCTTCCTGGCAAATGTACAGAGGCCAAGAGGGGCCATGCCCTTCCAGCTGCAGACTGGAGACTGGATCCAGGGGAAAGACACACAGCAGTGGGGAACCGGAGCTGGGGGTGAACCATTAGTCACAATGCAGCCTTTAATAGGGCAGAGCACCAGATTTAGCAAATAAAAAGACAGGATGTCCGGTTACATTTGAATTTCAGATAAACCACGAATGATTTTTTTAGGATAAGTATGTCTCAGATACTGCACAGGATATACTGTTTATCTGAAATTCAAGTGTAACGGAGCATCCTGTCTTTTATCTGGCAATTCTGGAAAAGGGAGGGATCTAGATTCTTGTAACCAGTCTTCTGGAACCAAATTCTGTCTCCTAATCCCTCCTTCACAACAGAATAAGAGCTACACCCAAGAGCTGACAAAATTGACCAACTTAAGCCAGGAATGTATTGAAAATCCAATAGCATCTTCACTGCCGACAGTTATTTATTCCTAAATTCTTCTAACAAATTTTTATTGAGCACCCATTCTATGCCAGGCACCACACTAGGTGCCTTGATTACAATCCTGAGAGCCTTCACAGCAAAAGGCAGAGTCATGAGGTTACCAGACCAAGCAAAGAAAAAGAGAAATAAGATTTTTAAACAGATTCAACCAACCCTTCATTGTGCATCTATGGATACGCAGGACACAGGCTAGTCTCTGATCAAAAGTGACTTGAGGGCTTCCCTGGTGGCGCAGTGGTTGAGAGTCTGCCTGCCGATGCAGGGGATGCGGGTTCGTGCCCGGTCCGGGAGGATCCCACATGCCGCGGAGCAGCTGGGCCCGTGAGCCACGGCCGCTGAGCCTGTGCGTCCGGAGCCTGTGCTCCGCAACGGGAGAGGCCACAACAGTGAGAGGCCCGCGTACCACAAAAAAAAAAAAAAAATGCAGCTGTCTGAAAATAGAGACAGATGGTAGATTGGTGGTTGCCTGGGGCTGAGGTGGGAACAGGGAGTGACTGCAAGTAGGCACAAATATCTTTTCGGGGTGATAGGAATGTTCTAAACTTGGATTGTGCTGACGTTGCATAACTCTGCAAAGATACTAAAAATCACTGAATTATAGACTTAAAATGAGAAAATTTTATGCTATGCAAACTAAGCTTCAATAAAAACTGCTTTTTCAAAAAGCAAAGAATATAAGCGATAAACAATGAAAGTCACAGAACCGTATCTGTTTAGTGGTAGAGAAACTTTTCAACATTGTTCTTTAGCTTTACAAATAAATAAGCATGTTAAAAAGCACTCATAAAAAATCTGTTTCTCATAGAAATTCAAATAATATCAAACCCCAAAAATACAGCTACCCAGGCCTCACCCAGATAAATTCTAATTCACGTGTTTGAGGTAGGACCCAGTCATCTGTGTTTTTTTTTTTTTTTTTAACCTCTCCTGTGACTGTAGGGTATAGCCAGGTTTGAGCATCACTGATGTAAAGCAAAAGGGGATAAAACAGGCAAGGTGGGCTTCCCTGGTGGCGCAGTGGTTGAGAGTCCGCCTGCCGATGCAGGGGACGCGGGTTCGTGCCCCGGTCCGGGAAGATCCCACGTGCCGTGAGGCGGCTGGGCCCGTGAGCCATGGCCGCTGATCCTGCACGTCCGGAGCCTGTGCTCCGCAACAGGAGAGGCCACAGCAGTGAGAGGCCGGCATACCGCAAAAAAAAAAAAAAAAAAAAAAACAGGCAAGGTACCTTATTTCTTATTTTGTTTATCTCATTTTATGTTACTCCTAGCCATCAGGGATCTGATCATAAATGAAAGTTTTATGCCCCCCTCCAGTTTTTTTTTTTTTAATCATGGAAAGGGCAGTAATTTTGGTGCCACAGGGCCATAAGAAGTTTGAGATTTTAACCTAGAGAGTGAAATAACCAGCTTTAAACATAGATGGAATATCTATCCTGGTGTATGACTTGAGAAGATCACACATCTAGGGATGTTCCAGGAAAGTCTTAATTTCAAATACTCTGTTCCACTGAGCTCACAAATCATAAAAATATTTTAGAGGACAGTTACTGGAGGAGAAGGGAGCAGGGTGACGGATGAGAGAGGGAGTCTGGTCTTGTACCGAATACCAATTTGTATCCTTTTAGAGTTTGAACCACGCACGTGAGTTAACTATTTTAATACTCCAGAAAGTATAATGCTTTGGCTTCCAAAGTACATCTCACCGAATTGGCTTTCACATTGAGAAAAAGCCCATTCGTTTACGATTCAATAGCCGTGGATCCAATCCCCATACATCGGACAAGTAAACTGAGGCAAAGGTAGGTTCCACTGCTTTTAGCCTTTCCCTTTCTTTTTACATAACTAGGGAGAGACTCGGAATTTGAACTCACACCCTCAGTATTTTACAAAAGCTCCCAGAGAGGGCTGTTCTAGAGGTTGAAGGAGATAATCTTGTGTGCAAGGGCCGAGTCTAGTAGCTAGCACACAGTCATCTTTATCTAGAATTGCTTCCGTAAAGATGTCACTGGGTCCAGTGGTCAGAGAAGTCCAGAAGTCTGACCTCTTAAGGACAGCCAGATCTATCAGAGGCATGTGCTGGCTCCGGTCCACATTCACACGATCACAGCCAACGTCCTGGTCTAAGTGCTATTCTAGCTGCACCTCTATCCTGGATGCTTTCTGGAAACACGCAACAGCGTCCAGACAAAATCACAACATCCTATGCCTCTGGCTCCTGGGGCCGCCGTTTTGCAGGAAGAGGAACAGCTGAGCTCTGGACGGGAATGAGGGGCAAAAGGGCCCCGGTCCACTGCACCTGGTCTGGGTAATGGCCTGTGAGACCTCTCACTCTGGAAGGCAAAATATCTACTCTGGTGCAAAGAGCCAGGAAAACAATTTTCTTAAAAATAAACAGATTCCCAAGAGACCAACGGTCTGGAAAAATTCCTCTGAGATTCCCACAGGCCCTGCAGATAAGCAGTAACAGGATTAACAACAGGATTCAGACCTGTCCCCTCCAAGCATAACCCACACACCACAACGCGGACACCTCTGAAGAGTCACAGTGGTTCTGAACCTGGCAAGACACACATCCATTTCATTCCTACAACAGGACGACCATACTTCCCACGTGGGAAAGTTTCCCACTAAATTGTGATTAGGGAGAAATGAAATTTTAAAATGTTCTTTCTTATTAGATTAGGTGTGTATTTTTCTTTTTTTTTCCTTATTTTTCTTCCTTTTCTTCTCTACTTTGCAGACACCTCATTAGCTATCTACTCTTTAAAACGCATCCTGTTTAATACTGTAAGGAGACAAAGGTTAATCAGACAAAGACCTGCTTCACAATCACTTATGATCTAATAGGGGAGATAAGATTTGCAGAGAAAAAAAGTAAATAGAAGGGGATAATACTAATTATGATGATTAAGCTCTTACTCGGCACCACATGTACACAAATGCTTCCCAATGACCCTAAGAGACAGTTACTATCCCTGTTTACAGATGCGTAAGCTGAGTCTCACACAGCCCAGGTCAGCGTTTTTCAAGGACATAGTTCATAAGTGATTGAAAATCCATTAACCATACACACAGTGACCTAGATGACCTAAGAATGGTGTCATGTATCTCATGCCATTTCTGAATGCCAGGTCCCTTGATGATATCTGTAACTTTTTGACAAGATCTGGATGGACTGCCAGCCCACTGTCTGGAGTCAACTTATAATAGACCTGAATCCACACTCCAGTCTTTGAGGGTGAACGACTTCTCACGTCCAGAGTCACTCACTGAACTGCGTGCTGGGGGCAGAACGCGTATGTTCCGTACTGTTTACTCTCCCACGTACCAGCTCCGGCTCTCGACTGTTTTTGCATCATGTAAGATAACGACATTCTGTTATTCCTCGTGTCAAGTTATTTCTCTCCTCTCCTTCCAACCTCATCCCTCAATATTCTTGTACAAGAAGCCTTCTTGGGAGACTCTGGACCCTCCTTGCAGTCACAGGGGTTGAACTCAGATTCTGCACACTCCACGATCACTTAGCACTCAGCACTTCCCTGATCTCAGTGTCACAGATATCCGAAATCTTGTCATTCTAACCCTGGTGAATTTGGGGGCACATCTATGCTGTCACCAATTTGACATAAAGCCTTACTGATATATCTAGGATAAGGCACAATGCAAGTGAATATTTAATATAAACTATTAGTGGAAATTAATATAGTGGTTAAAATTAGATTAGACTGAATTTTTCATTATCATTTCAACAGAGTGCTATTCAAAAAATTAAAATTTGAGAAAAAAGCAAATTGAGCAATCTTATTAATGAAGAAAATGCCCGTGTCTTAAGTCAAACTGGCAGTACATATTTTTAATTATTTAAATTTAGAAAGACATAGCACATTATTTAGATGTTTACGTTAATGTCAAAAGTTTGCTTTAAAAACAGAGTATGGAAAAATAAAATAAAATAATTAAAAAAAGAGTACTAGAAAATGACCACGTACTCCCTTACCCCTAGTATAAAATGATTATTTTATATAACTTCCTGGTCTTTTGTCAGCTTCACAGTTAACATATTTAACATTAAAGTGTATGTACAACTGTGTCTCTTTTTTCTCTATCACGTGCTGAATTGTTTTTGTAACCCTATTTTACTAATCACGTCTGTGTGGTTGAATACTTAGGATGAAGGAATGTTTTTGCTACTACAAATATTATCAAACGGGTTTGTACATGTAACAGTACCGATATTTTAGATGTCTCACCGAGGTTAGATTCCCAGGAGTGATACGACAGTGTCAAATGATTTGAACATTTAAATCTCCTGATAGAGCCTGGCTTAAAAAAAAAATGTACAGGGCACTGTCTTTGTTTTGCTGCTGTCCTTCAGATTCCCCCTCCTCTTGGGGCCCGTGCTGCAGGGGTGCCATCTGGTTTAATGCCAGCGCCCAGCTTGGAGTCAGTACACGACACCTGAGTGCATCCGGCCAGCACCGCTCACCTTGCCCCCGCCCGCTGCCCTGGCGACGGCTGTTCTGGAGTCCCAGCACCTCCAGCGCCGTGATGCCCGACCTCTCCAGAATGGTCACCTCCACCGTCAGCCGCCCCACCAGCTGCTGGGGCCGTACGCTGACCACGTGCTCGTACTTCCCCAGCCGCCGCTGCAGGAGCTCCTCGTAACTCAGGAGGAAGGCAGCCTTGTCCTTGCTGGGAAGCACCACGGAGGCTCTGAAGGTCTCCGTCCCCTTCTCCCTGGAAGAAAGAGAAAAGGGAACAGGGGATCGGAGAAAGCCAGGTTCCCTCGAGTCCCCCAGGGCCCCGGCCAAACTCTCTCAGCGAGAGGCCTTAGCGTGGACCACAATGTTTCCCCATCATCAAGCCACCAGCCACTGCAGCTGCCCCCATGATGCATCCTGAGGGGATTCAGGAAGAAGAAAACCAGGAGACTGGCCCTAGATAGTTAAGATGCATATCTAAGGAATAATTTCAATGAGCCCAGACTCTTGCATCTTCCTGTACACAGAAGCACTGAATTCATCAACTCGAGATGTCTGTTGTTTTTCAGTGTGTGTGATTAGCAGTAATCTTTTGATGTGTGACTACCTTTTTTTTTTTCCCAGCAAAAACTCCTCTATATCCTGGCTCCTGTTTGGAACAGTCCCTCAGAGCTGAGAAGCTGTCGCCCAGTCATTAGTTTTCAGTAATGCCTCCAATAAAACATAATTCTTGATTTTTAGGTTGTGCATATTTTTTCAGTTGACATTAGAAAGAAAAACTAGAATTCAGTTTTGGGACGAGTAGCAAAGGCCTGCACTAGAGGAAGGTCACACAGGTTCAAGGAATTCTGAAGAGCAGAGAACTCAAAGACTACTGAACTCTCCGACCTCTCCTTGTGTCAGACCCGAGGGAGCAAAGGGGAGGGGGACTGACACAGCTGACCTCCAGGAAGAACAGATTCCTGCTGTGATCCAACTAAACGGAACTGTGGCTTGCCTGGTTCTGCACAATTTATGAAGTGTAAGAAAAGATAATCCTCATAAAGCCCACACCTTTTCCTCTAGATCCTAAGGTCGTTTTTCTTCAAAGGGAACAGATGACTTTTTTTCAAATGGGCTGGTAGAGAGGGAAATTGATTATTCTCAGTATACTAGGTGGTTCTCTAGTTAATGTTATCTACGGAGTCATTAAAAGTGAATTGATTTATTGGTGTTCAGTGTTTAGATTCAGTTTATAGACAAAGAATACAAATACCACGACAGATCAGAATTTTAACGGTGATAGCTCTGATGATGCAAAAGTAAATCATTAAGTAGGAAGAGATGAGTGCTGGAAATGGAAATGAAAAGGTAGGATGACGTGAAGGAGAGAGAATATTATCACTGAAGATAACAGGGCTCGTCTAAGATGGTATAACTCTGCTTAAATTAACTGAAGAAGAAAAAGATAATACAAAAAAATGGAATGCAGAGAGAAAGTGGGAGTATTGTAAACATGCTAAATCCTCTTTCTTCACAGCACAGAATCAACAGATAATATCTGATTTTTATCACAAAATTTTTAAAAAGCAAAACTATCATAATATTTAGAGTGAGGGAGGTAACTACCAGAAAACTACAGAAATATCAGAAGTGGATGTTTCTAGAAAGTGAGAACTGGGGAATGGGAGCGATAAAATATTCCTTTTCATCATAAACCCTTAGCTACTATATTGTTAACCAGGTATATATCTGCATTTTTTTAAGATTTTTTTTTGATGTGGACCATTTTCAAAGTCTTTATTGAATTTGTTACAGCATTGTTTCCGGTTTATGCTTTGATGTTTTGGCCCTGAGGCATGTGGGATCTTAGCTTCCTGACCAGGGATCGAACCCACATCCCCTGCACTGGAAGGTGAAGTCTTAACAGCTGGACGGCCAGGGAAGTCCCTAACCAGGTATATTTAATTATTTATTATGATGATAAAAAATGAAAAGATAAACCTTTGAAGAAAAGGGTAAGAACAAGATGGGGAGGCAGGGCAGAAAATTTGACACTTGGCTAAAGTGGACTTTTAATTCCTTAATTCAATGGTACTTACCCACTGACTTCTGTGGTTTTATTCCTTTTCTCTTTTACCTTATCAACATTTTTCTTTTCTTTCTCTGTAATTTCTCCCTGATACACCTTGTCTCCAATAAGCCTGAAACACAAGACAGCCGCGTTGCCAGCTTGCCTTCCAAGACAAACTCAAACATGGATCTCATAACCATGACAACCCTAGAAAATATTTTTATTTGCCTCTTGGATGTGCAGAAAGAATGCATTCCAGGCCAGGGCACTCCCCTTGTATCATTCATCTCATTCTAGGGCAATTTTCAACAGGTCTAAATGGGAAGATCCAAGCCAGGGAGCCTCTGATTCTCCAGGAGGAAATCAGAAGACCTGCTCAAATTTCCAAGAAGATTCACCAACTTGAACCTTGCCCAGACCTAAAATTAAACCCACACACCTAATTCGCATCTCTTTACCTCTTAGTTCAGGAGAAAAGAAGAAAGATATTCTATCTGGTACATCAAAGGTTTCATGGTGTCTCGTCCTTCAGATCTCAACTTCAACACTGACTCCTCTGATCCACCTCCCCAACTAAACAAGCTGCCTCAATCCTACTTGCCATCTCCACAGCATTTGCTACTGTCTGAAGTTATCTCATTTATTCATCTGTTTGCTTATTTATTGTTTCTCCCCAGTGGAATTTCTGGAGCAGAGCAACATTGTCTTTTTTCATAGAAGTAGACCAATCACCTTGAAGCGCGCCTGGCCCAGGGTGGGTACCCATTTGTTGGAGGGAAAGAAAGAGGAAATGAAGGTGGGGGGACGAAAGGAGGGAGGAAAGAAGAGAGTAATGGGATAAAAGAAGAGGTAATAAAAAGGAGGAAGGGGGAGAGGGAGAGACAGAAGGAAGAAGGGAGAGGAAGGGCGGGGAGGGAATCAACCTTCTTTCCCACGAACTGTCCACTGGACTGAGAATTTATAAATTCTCACGGCCAAAGACTGTGGTCCTCACAGCATCTCAGGCTCCCCTTGACCCTCCCGCCTAGAAATCTTCAACCCAGGGTCTCTGACCAGGGTGTCACCTACATAGTGAAGTTAGTGATGAAAGCTGCGGCTGGAATCTGCATCTGAAACGTGATTTCCTGGTCCTCAGATGCTCTGTTCAGTAACCTGCAGGCAACCGTAGTGAAGGCGTAACGGGAAATGATGGTGGACTTCACTGAGAATTCTGTCATCAAGGGTTTGGTTTTCTGTTGGAATCAAAACACACGGTATGCTGTGCACCTGGAACTCTCACAACATTGTAAATCGACCATACTTCAATAAAAATTTTTAAAAAACAGTATTTTCAATGGCACATGATTCAACCATTTGGGGGTAGGTGTGGGTTTTTTTTTTTTCCGTAAGAGAAATCATCTTCAGTTTGGGAGCCCTTGACTTGTGATTGTTTTCTTCTTTCTTTGTCTTGTCCTGATTTTCCGGATTCTCCCCTCAGTTGTAAAACAGTCACAGTTGAACAACCAGTACATGACAGAGAAACAAATTATTTAGCCCAGCTTTAAGAAATGAACACAGTAGGGAGGGATAAATTAGGAGGTTGGGATTAACATATACACACTACTATATATAAAATAGATAATCAACAAGAACCTGCTGTATATATAGCACAGGGAACTCTACTCAATACTCTGTTATAATCTATACGGGAAAAGAATCTGAAAAAGAATAGATATATGTATATGTGTAATTGAATCACTTTGCTGTACACCTGAAACAACACAACATTGTAAATCAACTACACTCCAATATAAAATTTTTTTAAAAAACTGTAAAAAGAAAACAAAAAAAATGGACACAGTTAAGATTTCCAATTTAACAGAGAATATACTCAAAGAATTTAATAAAATATTGGAATTTTAGAAGTATGTGAAGTATATAACACTTTTCTGTTATAAATGTTTAGATCACATTTCTAGACTCACTGAGTTGACCACAACATCAGATTACACCTAAAGAAATTCTCATATTTCCTAATTAATTTCAATATCCACTTAGAGAAACTATACTCTGGGGCTTTTCCATTCAGATGACAATCACATTATTGTAAAATAAGAATCAATATTGAGCTCAAGAAAGTATTTGGGGAATTAGAACCCAGAAATAGGGAAGTCTGTGCTAATTAAATTTATCCCCAAAACTTCTGATAAGGGCAGTAGCTAGGCAGTGCGAATTTTAAAGCTGGTTAAACTATTCACAGTTCTCTGTGCATCTATAATACATGCATTTGTTTCTACCTCATGGTATTATAACTTCTGCTAAGTGTCTTCTTCACCGCATGAGCCAGGCCAGAGCGTGGGCAGTGGTGGCAGAGTTCCACCAGACTGTTCATCTGGTGGCTGAACTTGAAGCAGAAAAAAATCTAAACACATCTGAAAGATTTTCCCCTAGAAAGAAAACAAGTTCTCCAATTCGGTCTGAGAAGGAGGTATTTCAAAACAATGGTTCTTGAGATGTGGTCCTTGGACCAGCACTGTCAGCAGCATCACCTGGGAACTTATTAGAAATGCAGAACCTCAGACCCCATGCCAAACCTACAGAGCGAGCATCTCAGGGGGTGGGGCTAGAAGTCTATGTTTCAACAAGCCCTGCAGGGGATTCTGAGGGTTGAGAAGCACTCTTTTAAACTAATATAACTAGGTGACACTTCATGTATTTCTGCTAGAATTTTATATCTATAAATTGAGAGGGCTTGTAAATCACCTAAATTATGTCTTCTTCCGAGATCCAAGAATCTAACTCAAAGTCAAAAGTAAGGAATAAAACATTGGGTTTTAGGAAATTATTCCTGAAATCAGAAATAATCGACGATTATATATTTTATACATAAAAAATATATATATGATTTTATATATTTTATATATATAATCACATATATATTTGTATATGTATAATATATAATCATATATATGATTATATTTTTTATTTAAAAATATTCTTTTTTAAAAAAATAAATTTATTTATTTATTTTATTTTTGGGTCTTCGGGGCTGCACACAGGCTTTCTTTAGTTGCGGCGAGCGGGGGCTACTCTTTGTTGCGGTGCGCGGGCTTCTCATTGCGGTGGCTTCTGTTGTGGAGCACGGGCTCTAGGCTCACGGGCTTCAGTAGTTGTGGCATGCGGGCTCAGTACTTGTGGCTCGCCGGCTCTAGAGTGCAGGCTCAGTAGCTGTGGCGCACAGGCTTAGTTGCTCCGCGGCATGTGGGATCTTCCCGGACCAGGGCTCAAACCCGTGACCCCTGCATTGGCAGGCAGATTCTTAACCACTGCACCACCAGGGAAGTCCTCTTTTTTTAAAATTGGGGTATAGTTGCTTTACAATGTCACAGAGAGTAAGTCAGAAAGAGAAAAACAAATATCGTATATTAAGGCATATATGTGGAATCTAGAAAAATGGTACAGATGAACCTATTTGCAGGGCAGCAATAGAGACACAGACGTAGAGAATGGATGTGTGGACACGGCGGGGGGAAGGGGAGGGTGGTATGAATTGGGAGATTGGGACTGACATATATACACTACCATGTGTAAAACAGAGAGCTAGTGGGAACCTGCTGTATAGCCCAAGGAGCTCAGCTCAGTGCTCTGTGATGACCTAGATGGGTGGGATGGAGCAGGGAGGGTGGGAGGGAGATCCGAGAGGAAAGGGATATATGTATGCATATAGCTGATTCACTTCGCTGTACAGCAGAAACTAACACAACACTGTAAAGCAATGTTGACAAAACATTCTTTATGAACATCTAGTCTCTTTAGGACAAAATCCGCTGCTTTAGCCGCCGAGTTGAGAGAAGATTTTCATACCGCAACAGAAAATGGACACCTTCCTCGTACACCTTTAGACATTTAGACCTGGACCTTTAGACCCGGACACCTTTAGACATTTGAATTTACAACCCTACTTTAGTTTGAGTTGCCCTTGAGCTGGATTTAGTCATTTTGTTAATTTATTTCGAACTCTATGCTCTTTCTGATCTCTACGTGCTTTATTGGTTTTGTTTTGGGAACTAGACTTCTGCATATTAGAAATACCCTTGAAATGAAGAAGTTATAGTAAAAGCTATCAAGACAAATATAAAGAAAAAGAAACTCTCAAGTCCAATCCCCTCGCTTTACCAACGTTAAGACCAGGCTAGGGTACTTGCCCCTGGTCACACAGGTGGGAGGTAAGAAATCCAGCATGAGAATATGGAGTTGCTGACTTCCAATCCTGCCTCTTCTGTAAAAGGATTCCAGAGGTGGCCTGGCTGATCAAGGCTTTTCCCAGCGGTCACTGTTAGACAGCCAGTAAAATACAGAACTGCCAAAGCATAGTATATGTAATGCTGGTTCAATTCAAAAGTTACCTGTAAACCTTAGTTATCCCCCCCATTAAACTGTAAACACTCCAGACAGGGCAGGGAGCTGAATCCATTCCGCACTAGTGCCACATTCTGATATTTTCTAAAAATATTTTTCTTTTTTTTCTTTTTTCTTTTTGGTTGCACCATGCAGCTTGCAGGATCTTAGTTCCCTGACCAGGGATTGAACCCGCACCCCCTGCCATGGAAGCGCGGAGTCGTAACCACTGGACCACCAGGGAATTCGCGCCCCCCCAATATTTTTCTTATCAACTTATCACTTCTTTACATAAAAGTCGAGCACTACTAGGGAAAAAATCTTGTTTAGTTTACGTCTTTGATAAACAGAGCATACAACTCTAGCTGCACGGCATTCCAAACAAAACTGAGGTTCTACCATAAAGAGTCCTTGCCCTGTACTATTTCTAAAGTATTTAAAGATCTTCTGCACTTGGTACCCTTGAGATTATCTTTGATGTCATGTTGATTTGTTCTCATTTATGAGATAATTATCACTTAAAATCTCACTGCAATTAAAATGTGAAAATTAGAAGACGCCTGACAAAATGCTAAGTTTGACTACTATGGTATCTTCTTTTGCCTTAAGATTATGGATGTAGCAGAATTTTCCACAACATTACATCACGAAGAAGCACAGTTTATGGTCTGTAGCCCCGAGAGACAGGCTGAGAAAAGTTTCAAGAAACTATTTTAGTTTTACTGCTTCTGCCCGGTTAGTGTTTTCCCACAGGAGCCCCTGTGTTATTTACATGGATAGCCCTTGCCTTTCCGTGACTGCGCTGTCCGCCCGAAAATCTATTAACATCAATTATGCGCAACTCTATCCCCCACCCCCAAAAGCTACCCATCCCTTCTCCTGCTCCTCCTGGCCTGTAAACACGTGGAAAACGGTGGCCATGACTTATTCCTTTTTTCTCCTCCACAGCTCTCAGCAGAGAATCAAAATCAAAAACATTTGTAAAACTGAATTTTCGGAATCTTGAACAATTAGAGAAAAACAGATATCCTCCAAAGGGAAATAGTAATAAAGTAGTGTTTCAGAAGCACGACTCTAGATTCTATGATGGATTGGGAAGAAATATTACACACGATCTGTTCTCTCAAAGCGCGGTGGGAAGAAAGTGCAAAAAATAGAGAGAAACACAGGAAGATATAGGGAGATATATGTATTTACTTTTTTTTATTGGAGTATAGTTGCTTTACAATGTTGTGTCAGTTTCTGCCGCACAGCAAAGCGAATCAGCTATACGTATACATATATCCCCTCTTTTTTTGGATTTCCTTCCCATTTAGGTCACCACAGAGGACTGAGTAGAGTTCCCTGTGCTACACAGTAGGTTCTCATTAGTTATCTATCTTATACATATAGTATCAATAGCGTATGTATGTCAATCCCCATGTCCCAATTCATCCCACCCCTCTCCTTTCCCCCTTGGTATCCATATGTTTCCTCTCTATGTCTGTGTCTCTATTTCTACTTTGCAAATAAGATCATCTATACCATTTTTCTAGATTCTACATATATGCGTTAATGTATGATATTTGTTTTTCTCCTTCTGACTTACTTCACTCTGTATGACAGTCTCTAGGTCCATTCACGTCTCTGCAACTGACACAATTTCAATCCTTTTTATGACTGAGTAATATTTACTGATTGACTAGGAGACTTTCCAGAGCTCAGAAGGAAGAGGAAACAGTGAAGACCATAAAAGTAAGAAAAGGCTTTTAAAGAGATGTAGAATTTATATGTGGTGAAAGAAAACAAAGAGAATATTCTAAAAACACAAAAGACATAGAAATGGGAATGAACCATAGCCCATTCCTGGCACAAAAAGAGTGCAGTTTAGTTAGAAAGGAGGGCACATGGGGTGAAGAATATTGGCCAGGTACATAAAATCGTGAGGAGATGCACCACCCCAAGGCCAAGCACAGAACCTGGAATGGGAGAGGTTTACGAAAATGTGTCATAAAAGAGAGGATATAAAACCGTGGTCTCGGTTTTTCCCAAAGCACAGTTCTTAAAAATCCAACATGCTTTCCATATATGCATTCAACTCAGTATTTTGTTTGGGGATGTGGGCTGGAAAACAGGGGGCAGAAATCAAGTCTTCCTGTGACATTATCTTTCCTGAAAAAACGAAACAGATGGAAAAGCCTTTTTTGGCAGGGAGTGTCTGAATTAGCTGCTTGGGGGACCAGAGGTTTCTGTGTGACTCACGTGAGTCACTTAAGATCAAGTCACCCAGAAGACATCCTGAATCCCCCAAGATGCCATCTGGAACTGTGACAGGGGAGTGTTTGCCACGGCCTTTGCCAGGAGCCAGGTCTCTTCCCAAAAGATTGACCTTCTGCTGTTTTATCCTGGTCTAAGAGTCCTTTGTCGACCACTAGAAGAAATCAGCCCAAAGGTGGGAGAGAACCTCAGAAACCACCTCATCAGCCCCTCTCACTTTATGGAGCTTGGCAATTGGCTGACTCCAGTCCAGAGATCTTTACTAAACCTGAATGCTTCTTCCTTTTGAGAAAAACACAGCGCATGCTGTTATTACATGAAGCAGAGGACTTCAGACAGGGCACCTCCCTGATGACTGTATTTACCACCCTGGGGAAGTAATTTTCCTTCTGCAGACAGAGGGTGTCATCAGCTCTGAATTGCCTATTTGCAGTAATACATTCTATAGGGCAATATTTCATTATGTTTAGAGAGGAAACACAAAATGCAATTATCATTTTTTTTTTTTTTTTTTGCGGTACGCGGGCCTCTCACTGTTGTGGCCTCTCCCTTTGCGGAGCACAGGCTCCGGATGCGCAGGCTCAGCTGCCATGGCTCATGGGCCCAGCCGCTCCGCGGCACGTGGGATCCTCCCAGACCAGGGCACAAACCCAGGTCCCCTGCATCGGCAGGCGGACTCTCAACCACTGCACCCCCAGGGAAGCCCGCAATTATCATCTTTATGCAGAAAAAAAATTCCATTCTGTATACCCCCTAAAACAGATAAACCACGATGGCTAGAGTTGGGAGCAGGGAGACAGACATGTATGTAGCTGGCTCTCAGTGAGGTAATGGTGCCCAGCACCACACTACCTGCTGAACTGACTATATTTTCTTATTTTCGATACTTTTGATGCTCTGGCATTTGGGGCTTTGATCTTGGAGAGGCTGCTCCTCCCAGGGCCAGCTGATTCCTAGAGATAGCAAATGACACCCCTGCGAGCACACCTTCGAGATACAACCAATCAGCACAGAGCCCTCTACCCCAACCACCTCCTTTACCAAACTCTCACACACCAACCAATATTCCCCCTGCCCCGTATCACCCCAGGACCAGGTACCTGACCACTGGGGACCATCCCTGTAGCCCAGAGACTGCCAACATTATTCCAGCTACCCAATCCTGAGCTTACGCAGCATGCCTAACCTGACTCATCAAGTTCTTCCTGTAAAAACCCCAATAAAGGCTCTTGGCAGCATTCTCTCTCTGTCCCTGCTGCCCCCTGACTGACCCGGTGCTTCCCCACATAGCGCTGCCATGCCTCTCATCCCTTGGGACCTCTGAGTATAAACTTCCTCCTTCGAGAGGATCATTTCCATGTCTGTGTGTCTCACTACATCTGCTCAAAACACATCTCGGCTATAAATTTTAGCATATCTGCTAGGAAGGGGATGCCAAGACACAGCCCCTGCCATTGGGAGGTTAAAGGATGGCAGTGAATTATTTTAGGAAAACAGGCCAGTAGCTGTCAAGCACCATGGAGACTCAGAAAAAAAGATACTCCTGTTTTTCAAAACATACACATTTTTGGCATCTGTGATACAAGAGCTTCCTTAAAAGAGTAACTGCTTAATTCAGAATAAAATCAAGCAAATCCCCAGGGGTCCATGAGCTGGCAGTGACAGGAGGGTACCAGCTGTGGCCACCACGCCCTCTTCATTAATTAGAGTAGAGAACATTCAGATTAGTGTGGTATGGCTAGAACACAAAATACAAGGAGACTCGGGTAAACGAGGGCTACAGAGGCAGGCAGGAGCCAGATCACAAGGGGCCATAGATGTCCTCAGAGTTAATCCTACAGGTGATACAAAGTCACTGAAGGCATTTGCAAAAGAGTGATGCACCAGACCTATGCTGGAAAGATCATTCTGGTACTGTTTGGATGGGTAAATAAAGTCCACATCACAAAATTATAATACATGCATCAATAAAAGTGAGGCTTTTAACGTTACTAGATTTCTAAGAAAATTTAAGAGATTGTATAAAACAGTCTAAGCCAAAGGGCCAAGGAAATCTTTTTAACCAAGAATGAAACCTTGAAGGGTATAAAGAAGCGATAAACTTATTTATTACTCAGGAACTGAAAGCTTTTATATGGCAACTATGCTACATACAAAGTTAATAGACAAATAACAGATTTAGGGGAGAACTCTTCCAATTCAGAAGACAGAGTATGTAGAGCACACAAAGATCTCCTACATACTGACAATTAGGGGATAAAAAAACACAATAGAAAAATGGGTGCAGAAAAAATTTCACAGAAGAACGACTCTGAATGGCCAATAAATATATGGGGAAAAGTCCAGACTCAGGGAAATGTACATTAAAGGAACAATGAGGTATCACTTTAAATCTAAGAGACTGACAAATCAAAAGGAGTAATTATAGCACTGCTGGCAGAAATGTACATATTCATCACTGCTGATAGAAATGAAATTAAGACATAAGGTACTAGGTGTATTCAAAAAGTAGTCTGACTACATCTATCAAAATTAAAAGTGTGTGCGCACTCTGACTCAGCAATCCTCTTACTGAAAATCTCAGCCACAGAATTAAAAGCACCCACATATTAGAAAAAAAAATTTTTGCAGCAGCATCTACAGGGGCAAAAAAATTTTTTGCAGCAGCATTTACAGGGGCAAAAAAATTGGAAAAATATTGAAAGCTCATCAATAGTAGAATGCTTGATAAACCATCGTGTGCCAACAACCTGTAATATTTTTCACCATGTCAAAGAATGGATAGAGGCAGGCCAGGTGAGGCACTGTTGAGTGAAAATAATAAGAAATAGAAAAATACAATCAGGTGAGAAGGCAGCTGTGTGTATAAATGACAAGCACGGACTCAGAAGCTAGACTGCTGGGACTCAAAATCCTGGTTCAACCACCTCTTTCGGAAAGTGTAATCTTGGACAAGTGACTCAATCTCTCTGAACCTCGGTTTTCTCATCTGTAAAATGTCTCTATATTTGGCTGAGCTATGACACATGAGGCGCTCAGGACAATGCCTGGCACATGGTCAGCATGCAGGGAACAGTAGCTGTGGTTACATGGTCCCACTGTCTGAAAGCAAATATGAGAACTCTCATACATGCCAATGTACACGAGGGTCCCCCACCTGCCTCTGCCATGATGTTTTTCTCATGGCATCTTCTCTATTCCTAACACACTTAACCATTTATTTATTGACTGTGTCTATCTCTGCCCCGCTTTAGAATTCAAGCTCTATGAAAGACAGGGTCTTTTGCCTGTTTCGTTCATTGCTATATTCCCAATGCCTTGAACATTTCTGGGCAGATAGTAAGGATTCAAAAAAATACTTGTTGGGAATTCCCTGGCAGTCCAGTGGTTAGGACTCAGCGCTTTCACTGCAAGCAGCACGGGTTCAATCCCCGGTCAGGGAACTAAGATCCCACAAGCCGCGTGGCTTGGCCAAAAACAAACAAAACAAAAACCTTGTTGAATGAATGAATATGTGTATCCATGTCTTGCTGGGAGACTACTGTCCATGAGTCTGGTATTTCTGCACATTTTCTGTGCAGAGGCACTGGCTACTTCTGTTTTCTACTGCATTTTCCAGGATATTTGTATAATGAACAGCTTGGGAAGACAGAGGTGGGGTTTCCCTTCAGAGCAAAGGGCAGGTTGGCTTAAAGTCCAGAATAATAAAGAGAATGTCTCCCTCCAGGGCAAAGATCAGGCAGGCTTAGTGCTCATTACAAAAGAGGCAGGTTCCCTAAGCTTAGCGTTTCTCTCTCTCTTTTTTTTTTTTTTTTTTGACTAATATTTATTGGAGTATGGTTGATTCACAATGCCGTGCCCGTTTCTGCTGTACGGCAAAGCGAATCAGTTATACCTATACACATATCCACTCTTTTACAGATTCTTTTCCCATATAGGTCATCATAGAGTACTGAACAGAGTTCCCTGTGCTATACAGCACCTCTCTTGTGATAAAATCAACCACGTGTGTAGGTGTCGCCTGGCCCTCTCTGTATCACTACATGAGAACTGAGCTGGAGGAAAGGCACCAATCCTGCCACTCTGACTTCTGCTCTTACTGTGAGTAGTAAATCATCCTTCATCTCTGGCCCAGGAGTCTCCTGTTTTGTGCCAGCATCCATGAAACGCAACAGACTAGCTTATTGGCTTGTAAGTAGGGTAAAAATCTAGATTCTTCACAATTCTTTACCCGTTTATGTTCACATATGTCTGTGTATGATGATGTGAACATGAACAAAAACATGAGACAATGAGGTTAGCAAACCTGGGGTATGGGGAGTCAGGATTGGGAGGATAGGAGAAGGGAGGGGAGGAAGAGGCCATGCAGAAAACGATGAGAATACAAAGTCCTGGTCCAAATAAAGATGGTAATGATTGCGACATTGGTCATGGTCAATCCAGCCTTGACTCGACCACCAGCCAGGAGTGCGGAGGCCTTGGGTAAATGGCTCATTCCTGAGGATGTACAGAGGAATCCATAGCCTCAGAGCCTGAAGGCGTGTCCCCACATTTTGATATATCACGGCACACACAGTGGGAAGGAAGGACTGAGATCATTTCAGATAAACGCTTAGAATCCTGAACATCTGCCCAAGTTCCATCTGGAAACCTCCAGCATGCACTGAGAGCCTGGACCAACTTCCATTACACAAAGCTTTAATCTATAAACGTGAATTCTTTGCTTGCTTTAGCTGTTTACTTCACAACACAGCCTTTATTTCTTGTGTAAGAACATCATAAAAAAGTAAAGATTCACTTAGGTGTTGGGCTTTTTTCTAAGAAGGTCTTTGAAAACTTCATACTTTGTCCTTACAGTTCTACTGGAATAATCAGGTCTCTTTTCAGAAAAAAAATCCACTTAAAGAAAGCCTTATAAAAGCCTATAAAAGAAAGCCTTACAGAAGCTACACTGTTTCATGTTCGATTTCTTCTACATTCAATTTATAAGCTTTGGGGGAGCTGCGAACATAGTTATTGCCTGGTTCAAAATACACAGAATAGCGAGGGGAACAGATTTTTACGAGAATATACGTACCAGCCTTTGCAACAGCCTGACTTGCCTTGGGACCCTGAGTGCAACCTAGAAGAAGAAAAGAGACATGAAATATGATCGTGAGGTCATTCTCATGTGAGTTACATGAGGGGGGTTAAAACCAATTCAAATTCACGCAAAGGGTTATCCATCCTGAAAAGCAGTTTTGACCTGTAACCAGGGAGCATCCAGGCCAGGATTAGAATTCATCCCTCTCAGACCTGGCTGACTGCTGAACCCATGATGTCACACCCCCTCCTCACCTGAGGGTTCTTACATCTGTTAGGGGAAGGCAGATGAAATGGCCAGGACAGAGTTCATTAGAATATCTGTTTTCGGTTTCCATTCACTTTTGGCTTGAAAATCGGCTCTTTGCTGTTGTGTCTGCTACAACAAGTAAACCCGTCAGCTCAACTCTGATGGGCTCATTTACTCTGCTCAAAACTCCAGGAAGCTCTGGAAGCAAAACTGAACTTACCTTGAACTTTCTTACTGTGTTTTTTTGTGGATGATTTGTTATACTTTCCCACACGCAGAGGAGGGGCAGGGGACGGTAATAACATCCTTATTTTTAAAAATCATATAATAATTAACCAGCCCCTCTGGACTAATTTAAAAGCCCTAGCTGGTTGCCGATTATTTCTCATGACACGTCACCGTTTAAAGAATAGAAGTGTTAACTACCTCTGCTGTGAGTGATGAATCGGCCTTTCTGGAGGGCAGTTTGACAATGTCGATCACAGACTTGGAAAATATGCTTAGACTGTATGCATGCCTCTTTCAACAGCTTTATGAGGTATAATTTACAAACAATAAAATTCATTCATTTAAAACAATTCAATGTTTTTTAGTGTATGCAGAGCTGTGCAATCACCACGACAATCAATTTAGAACATTTTTATTATCCTAACAGAAAGGTTCCCAACCCCAGCCTTTGCCCTGGCCCCAGGCAACCACTAATCTACTTTGTCTCTATGGATTTACTCATTCTGGGCATTTCGTATACATGGAATCATACCATATGTCGTCATTTATTACTGGCTTTTTTCACTTAGCGTAATCTTGTAGCATTCATCGGTACTTTGTTCTTTTTCATGTCTGAATAATATTCCATTGTGTGGATACTCCACATTTTGTTTATCCATTGGCCAGTTGATGGACGTTTAGGTTATTTCTACTTTTTGGCTATTATTTATAATGTGGAACTTGAACTCTATGAACATTCACATAGAGTTCTTTGTGTTGGACATACGTTTTCAGTTTCCTCAGGCAGATACCTACAAGTGGAATTCCTGGATCATATGATACATTTAACTTTTAAGAAATAGATAAACCAGTTTTCAAAGCGGCTGTAACATTTTACATTTCCACCAGTATGCACATCTTCTAATTTAGAAATCCTAGTTTCGGAAAAGCACCATATGGGGGAAAAATCAATAGGAAAAAAAATGAATGTACAAAAAAATTCTTTGCAACTTTTAAAACAATTGCTAATCATTGGAAATACCCTAACATATCCTTGAAAAATGGTTTGGTTCAATATATTATGATACATTGATTAATTAGAATATAGCTATTGGAAATAATATTATGGGCCTATATTTACTGACATCAATGTTAATTTTACTGGACTTCTGTGCTGTTCACCAAATATTTCTCCAACTCTCTGTCAGAAGGATTGCATTTCCTGGCCCTCTTGTGGGAAGACAGCCACGGGACTGGCTCTGGCCAATAAGTTATGAATGTAAGTGGCATCTGTCACTTCTGCGCTGAGGATTTGATCGCAGGTGTGAGGTCCTCCAGAACTGCCTTTTCTCACCGGCACAGTAATTAGCAACGTTTGATATGGTCACTGCTCCACCAAGCCCAAGATCACACTTGCTGCACCGACAATCCAAGATGGACAAGTCATACAGCAAGAAATAAATGTTTGTCATTTAAGTCACTGAGATTTGGGGGTTGTTACCCCAGTACAGACTGGCCTGTTCTCACTTATACATTCAGACATATTTTAAGTGATTAAATCAGGTAGCAAAACGCTATCTTTAACATGATCTCATTTTTATAAGTGTCTACGTGTATAGAATGTGCCCAAAATGCTAATGGCTGTTACCTTTGAGCGATTAAATTCTTCTCCTTTAAACTTTTTTGTACTACCTCAGTTTTGGACAAATTACTGTGTATCATTTCCAAATAGGAAAAAAAAACAATAAAGATATTTCCATTTTGTAAACTCAAAGTATAACAGAAACTGGTTTAACCACTATCCTCTCCCTGATCCCTCCTGAAAATAGATAACGCTACTGTAAATTACCACTATAAGCCATTACAGAGTCTCCTATTCTACAGAACATGGAATAGAAAGAATTAGTACAGGGTTTTAGGTTGACATCGGCCCTGGCTCCGTATGAGAACCAAACAATGACTAGGAGGACACTGGTTTCTATTTCTAAAATGACATGGGATGATTGGGACCGTCCAAGGAAAGCCAGAATAAGTTTCCTGGGCAAGGTCTCCATCGGGTCTGCAGGCTCAGCTCAGGCCTCTCCCTTCCTAGAATTGTGGAATAGGCTGAGGATCACTTAAGATAGCCATGGTCAGAAGGGAAGCTCAGGCCTGCACAGGTATTATGTTCTCCGGTTGATCTAAAGTATTTCTTTGAAGTCTCCTCCTTTGTAAAATAGGTTTTCCAAGAAAATAAACAAGCATTAAGGAGAACAAGAGAGGCTGGTTTCTCATTTTTGAGATGACTGGCCTCTCAGGGGATCACGATGGCTACACTTCAGTCCAAATTTAGACTCAGACTGAACCAGAATCAAAACTTCCTGGTGCCAGCTAGGATTAGAAGTGGAAATGACAGCAGTCATCTTCATTGTTTTTAGTTAGGAATTCCTGATCCCTTTTATTGTTTGAGAGTTTTCCCCTTGCCTTGTAAGAACCTGGGAGTGTGGGTTAAGGACAGGTAAGTAACCGACTCCTGCTTAATGTCAAGGGCTGCCATGAATAGTAATCTCAGAGCATGGACCACCAGATAATAGACTTAAGAGATGGCTCAAATAGGATTCTTTGCTCCTACTGAGCTGAGCTTGCTTCTCCAGCATCAGAACGGATGTCCAGACCACAGTGTTTACTGTGAAATACCAGCCATGACCTTTGCCATCAAGGACCATACTACCTAACCTGAAAGAAATACACTCAGGAACACTTAGTAGACGAGGTAAGTTTTACAAAGGAAATGGAAAAAAGAAGAGTTCACTATGTTCTCAGATGACCGTGAGAGGCTTTACGATGGAGGGATGGCTAGAAGTAGTTGTGTAGGATGTTTGTTGGAGTGGAATGAAAGGGGAAGGGAAATTTACAGAGCATCCAGTTCAATACGGGAAGTGTGCTGAGAAAAAGCTCAGAATCTGCCTCTTTATCTCACATGGACCAAGCAGCATTCCCTACCAGGATGTGCAAGGGTGGCTGAAGACTGCCTCTGCACAAAGAATGTAGCGGTAACACTACCAGAGCTGGGGGATTGGAATCTCCATCTACTCCATCATCGGACAGTCCAACCAGAGGTAGAAAACAGCAGGCACTGCTTCATGTTCGTAATTTGGATAACAGAGATGGTATTTTCCCGCCAGGATCGATCACAGTGTTGGAACAGGATTGGGAGAGAAGAGAAGCACCATGAAAGCATTCCAGAAAATCCACAGATGGGAAAGAGCACAGGAAAAGAGAAGAGGAGTGAACCCTAATTCCACCCAGGGTGAGGGATATTGTGAATACGTAGAACAAACACACACATGCCCATTACGGATGGATGCTTTAATGACCCGGGTGCACTGAAAGAGGGACAGAAAGGCAGGGTTCATGCCCTCAGGCTGTACTTAGGCCAGCCTCAGCCACACACCATCAAACGGCTGAAGACATGAGTTCCTGGCGGGCTCTGTGCCAGAAATGTATCTACCCGCTGGGCTCCATCTTCTAAGGGCATTCTGAAAACCTGAAACCAAGAGCCAGGAACCCAGGAGTCTGCTGCCTCAGAGATCTGATACAGGACCTGACACCAAACCCAGGGCTACAGGCTGCAAAGCACGGGAGCTGCCACCCATCACCTGGACCGAGGACAGTTAGTCTGGGAGGATCCCATCTGGGTAATTCTCAAAAGTTCTCTTCCTTTGGAGAAATGTTGCTGCAGGTTGTCCTGCTATGAACCTTTTGCCATTTGGGGGGCCCATAACCTCAGCAATGGAAGAAGAAACTTCTTTTGGGGGCTGAAATTCCAAACAATTTTCCAGGCAGCTGGAAAAACAAAAACAAAACCCAAACCAACTATCCTTAGGCAAGTCACCTTGTTTCTTTTAACCTGTGAGAAACAAGGGAAATGGATCTGGCTTGTGGGAAGATAATGAGGAGGGTGGGACCACCCCCCAACCCCACAAAGAAAGCTCAGGTCTCCAACCTATGGCCCCATTTTCCTAAACGGACCCTCTGCTCCTTAGATACAGAAAGCTTACAGGACCTCCAGCTGGACCTCTGACAGCACCATGGGCACGGCTGCTTTATGTTAGCGCATCCAGGACTTTAGGAGAACGTTAGTTAGGAACACGAAGTCACATACGACTCATCGCCCAGCTCGCAGGACTCCCCCATCCTTCTCCCCACCTCCCCGTCAAAGAAACCAGATATGGCTGGCTCTGGTTCGGGAGTGAGTAAATCTCTGGAATCTCTCCCGTTAATACCCTTCTTCCCCATCCAGCCTTAGGACTCCATTGCAACGATCACACCCGTGCACATAAAAGAGACATTATCGAGTGGTCTGGAGCTCACAGAATCTTTCCGTGACTTTCCTTTTCAAAGCGTTAAGAAAAAAAAAAAAAACTGGTCTTGATTTTCTTTGTTTTCCCAAATGCAAAGGTTCTGAGTGAGAGACTATAAAACTTAAAACCGCAGAAATGCTCGATTCAGGGAATTAGAAATGTATCACCACTGTGCGTGCGGTACCAGAAGCCTATGCTGAACACAATCTATGTGCCAGGAGCTACAAATTAAAATCGTGTTTAAACAAATTACGTTACATTGTAAATATGAAAGTGGCGGTCTTTGGAGGCGTCATTGAGAGCCCAGCTTGGCATTCAGCACTCCTGGGTTCTAATCTAGGCTCTGAAATATCACTTGCGTGCATCACTTCCCCTGGGTGGACTTCCATAGTTCCCCTGGAGCATAAGCTAGCTGAGGCCTTCCTTGCAGTGGCAGAGATTCAACCAGGCTGTGCATAAATAACCCAAATAGCTAATAGGACCTGAGTGCTTACTATATGTAAGTGCTGTGCCTGAATCATCTCATTTTATCCTCCCAACAAACAGGAGCAGAAGTGGGTTTGTTACTTTTTATTTAATAGTTTATTATTGTTTAGAAGCTAATAAAAGGTAAGCGTCAGGATCCTTCACTTGCACGGTCCCTTAACAAACGGCGGTATTCGTAGTGTTTGTCAAAATGTGTCATTTGCTGTGATTTATTTATCCTTCTAAATAAATGTTTATTTTAGCACTTTTAGCATTTAGCATTTTTCTTTGAGAGGGCTTTGCCCATTATATAAACTTGACTCCTCTCTCAAAACTTAGATCCACCCCTGCCTATGAAGTAGGAACCATTAACAACGCCATCTTGCAGGTGAGGAAACGGAGACCCAGAGGGGTTAAGTTACTTGCCCAAGTACACACAGCCAGTAAGTGGTGGGATCCAGATTTGAACCCAGGCAGTCTGGTTCCACTTGGGGTGCTCTTAACCATATACTTTAGTGCTTCTTATTATTTCTACATAGAGCTCCTAGCAAACTCTCCCTGACACTCAACACTTGGTGCCTACTATTATTCTGTAAATTAAAAACTGCTTTTGTAATAATGGGAATGCAGCTCCATCCTTAGTTAAAGAAACCATGTCAGTTTGAGGGACTTCCCTGGTGGTCCAGCGGTTAAGAATTGCCTTCCAATGCACAGGACGCGGGTTCGATTCCTGGTCGGGGAACCAAGACCCCACATGCCGCTGGGCAACTAAGCCCGCGAGCCCGCATGCCACAACTACAGAGAAGCCCGCGTGCCACAATGAAGCCATGGCACAACCAAAAAACAATAAATAAATATTAAAAAAAAAAAAAGAAACCATATCAATTTGAAAGCAGGCTGATATTATACAAGAGTCTTGCTTTTTAATATTGATTTCCTGAAAGATTCTTTCAAAGCTGAATTAGTCTAAGTGTGGTCCATGCATCACCTGCATCAGGATCATCTGGGTCCCACCCAAACCTAGTGGATGGAAATTGGTGGGGGTGGGGCATAGGAATCTGAATGTTTAAAGAGCCCCCTGAGTGTCCTTCTGCAAGATGAAGTTTGAAAACCACTGCAGATAGTGGGTTTATTACACTATGGGTAACACTGTTTACAGATGAGGTGGAAAGGGAGGAAGGGACTTGAATCTAGGATATTATTATTAATATTTTCAGTTAAAGGTATATAACAAGCTAATAGGCAAGCTGCAACACAAGCTAATAGGCAAGTTCAGGTACATTAAAATTAACATATTCATTGACATTTAAACATTGTTCACCAAATACCATATGATATCACTTATATGTGGAATTTAAAACTGGACATAAATGAACCTATCTATGAAACAGAAGAGAATCAGGGACATAGAGAATAGACTGGTGGTCGCCAAGGGGGAGGGATGGTGGGAGAGGTTTGGATTGGGAGTTAGGGATTAGCAGATGCCAACTATTATATACAGAAAGGATAAATAACAAGGTCCTACTGTGTAGCACAGGGAAGTATATTCAATAATCTGTGATAAACCAGAATGGAAAAGAATATGAAAAAGAATGTAAATATATATATGTATAACTGAATCACTTTGCTATACAGCAGAAATTAACACACTGTAATTCAACTATACTTCAATAAAAAATAAAAATTTAAAAACTTGTCCACATATAATTTTGAAGACCATAATTATTGAGACCAAAGCACTAACTGCATTGCCAGGCACCATTCTAAGTTCTAAGTCTATTAACTATTTTAATCTTCAAAATCCTTTTAATTAAGTAATCTCAACATCCCCATTCTCAAGATGGGTAAATAGGGGCTCATAGATGTTAATTAACTCCCCAGTAAGTGCAGAGCTAGGATTCAAACCCAGGAAGTCTGGTTCTGGAGCCTGTGCTCTCAAATCCTACATCTCATACACACACACAGATTTTTTTAATAGAGTATAAAAAGGTAAAATCGCAAATTTTCACAAAATGTTATATTTGGAGTCTTTTCTGATTTAGTCATTTTCCAGATGAGTAAATAGTGCCGTGAGTTGACGACTGCATGAAGTCACTAAAATGGGCTAAACCTGTGTTCTTCTATTCAGGGAAGTTCAGTGTTCAGCCTACTTGGACTTGCAGATGTCAGAGCTTTAATCCCTCCTCCCAGCTCATAAACAGAATCTTTGTTTCAGTGCTTCCCACATTCTTCTCCCTCCGCCCCCTAAAAAAAGTTTTAGGATCTTTACCCTAAATTCCTACCCTCAGCATTTCAGCTGCCCAAGCCTGACAGCAGCCACCAACATTAAGTGCTGACACCGTTCCCAGCACCTTAGGTGTATTAACTATCCAATCCTCATCACCCTGTTCTCTCCCACTTTTCACAGAATTGGAGATTGAAGCACCCAGGACCTTGCTCAGCGTCACAGAGCTGGTAAGTGCCAGAATCAGGAATCGAGCCCAGGCACCAAGTCTATGCCCTTAACCACTGACCAAAACAGCTACCATTTCTTGAGCACCCACTGTATACCAGGTCCTTTACATAAACTAGCAGCTGGATCCTTACAAGTATGCTCAAGAGGAGGTGTGTTCCGTGCTGTGATGGACAGTAAAGGAAGGCTCAGAGAAGGTAAGCAGCTTGTCCAGACCACACAGCTGTAAAGGGCAAAGGAGAGACCAGCCTTTCTCTCTGGATCCGAAGCCTGCATGTTTCTCCTCCACCGAACAGCCTCCTGGAATTTTTATGGGTTATTCCTCCTGATAGTCCTACAAGAGAATGACCGTTTCTTCCATTTCACAGATAAGCACATCCTTGAGGGAGTGTCAACATGAAAGTAACTATGGGATGTTTAGGTAGATTCTGTTTTCCAGATCTGCTCTTCAAACCAAGGTGCTGGGAAAGGGGACACAAAGTATACTTGCTTATCTCTTCTTCCCATCCTGTGAAAGCATGCTATCAGCTGAACAATTTAAATACGTGTGTGTAAACAGCACCAGGAGACATAGAAATGCACTGTCTACTTTAGAAATGCACTGTCTACTTTAATCAGGACAGAGCCATTTCTCCCTATAAGGTCTGTACTTTGAAAACTGTTCCAACCTGTTTTATACTCTTCAAAGAGCTTTCCTATCCATGGGGCATTGTACTGAGATTTCATATTTGCAGGTTTCATTCACCTGTGAGGTTAAGCCATTTTAAAAACCCTGCAGATACACAGAATATTAACCAGGGTAACTGAGACCCTTTGGTTCTTGATCCTCTGCCCATCATCTGGCCACCTTTAAACTGCTAAAGCATTGATATGAACCTGATGGAAAGTCGTGTTCTCCCGGTTTTCAGATGGGAAAAGCAGAGGCTTCCTGGAGTTTGGAACTTTTCCTATATGTGCTTTCTCTCTGGAACAACTAGGAACCGACAGCAACAACACACTACCCCACACACGAGTCTTAAAGAATCCTGTAGTTAACGTGGGACTCTGGCTCAGAAATGAACAACAAAAAACTAGCAGAAACCCGCGCAGGTAACAGGAGCCAAGGAGATTTGGTTCTGCAGGACTTTGAAGTGGCAGACACAATTCTGCAAGAAACTTCGCCAGCCAGACGCTCTCCTCGAGGGACCAGTAGATGGGGAAGTTCCCGAGCAGAAGGCTGGGGACAGAGAGGAGGTGGAGGGACGATGTGACAGGAGATGGGGGTGAACCCTCCCTCTCTCGCGTCCAGGATCCCGTCCGGCAGCCACGCACCCGAAGGAGGCGGTGGGAAAGGGCGGCAGCCCGCGTCTGGGGCCCGCCTTGGGCCCCCCCGAACTCCACTTACTTGCTCCGAAGTGTCCCCCCAGCTCTGCACCTCTTCCAACGACCCCGCGCAGAACGGCAGGGCCAAGCACAGCCCGAGCAGCAGGAGCATGGCGGGGCCGGGGCGGTGGCACTGGGACGCGGCGGGACGCGCGGGGTAAAGCGCGGGGTACAGCGCGAGGTGCAGCGCTGGGCTCGCGGCT
>NW_020175788.1:1553218-1572328 GCF_003031525.2 Neophocaena asiaeorientalis asiaeorientalis
ACCCAGCGCCTATGGCACCTCCCTCCACCTCCAAGACCCCGACCGACCCTCTCTTCCTCTCCCGCCTCTTCATGGACTCACTTCATTCCTGTCGCAGGAGAACACGGTAAGGGCCAGCCTGACCCTCGGTACACAGTCCACCCGTTCACCTGCTATATATACCCCTCATATGTACCACCCTCCCACTGCTAATATATACCACCCCCTCACCTACTGTGTGTACCACCACCATTCCCCCACCTGCCAGCCTAAAGGCAACAAGAGACCTTCTGCCTTCTTCTGAGAGAACAGCGCATTCCCCTTGGCGTCCAACTCTGAAGCTCACAGGCCCAATGAAGGGGTGCTAATTTGTAGTCTAATGCAGAATGGCATTAGCAACGTGGTCCCGTTTTATGTGGCTCTGGCATAAAGGAACAGAAAAGAGGAAGCTAGGATTGGCACCATGTCGTAGTATTTCTTATTTTTTGGTTGTTGATCATGAAAGTGAATGTCATTGTTATCATAGTTACAAACTATCGGTGATGTTTCTGTCCTGTCATACATAGAATAATTATCTGGCAACCACTCACCCACTGACTGGCCTTTTAGTCTGGGCTCCATCTTTTTTTTTTTTTTTTTTTTTTAGTATTTTCTCTGGGGCTCCCTTTTTTTTTTTTTTTTTTTTGCGATACGCGGGCCTCTCACTGTTGCGGCCTCTCCCGTTGCGGAGCACAGGCTCCGGACGCGCAGGCTCAGTGGCCATGGCTCATGGGCCCAGCCGCTCTGCGGCATGTGGGAACCTCCCGGACCGGGGCACGAACCCGTGTCCCCTGCATCAGCAGGTGGACTCTCAACCACTGCGCCACCAGGGAAGCCCTGGGCTCCATCTTTGTACCTGGTAGACACACAATGAGCTGGAGCTGTTTGTTTCCTCTTCCAAAAGACAAGCACCTCAAAGACATTTTTTATGTCTGTAAAAATTGCATCTAAATCAATACACTGAGTAATAGAAGTTGGCATCAATCTCAGTGGCCAAGAACAGGGAAATGGTTAACTCAAATGATGGAACGTCCATCCTGTGGAATGTTATGCAGCTATTAAATAATAATCACGAGGTCTATGGAAACAGGGAAAATGTTTACAGCATAATCTAAAGGAAAAAGTCAGATCACATGATGTATCGAGAGTATGAGTGTAATTAGGTAAAAATACATATGCATGGACATCAGAAGCAGGGAAAAATGAAAACAGTGGTGGGTTAGCTTATGGTGATATCTCTTTTTAAAATATTTTATTTACTCTTGTTGAAATGCTGATTGTTTAAACAAAGACATTAAGAGAGGGGGAAATGTGGCTATGGTGAAATAAATGAAAGGAAGATCATTGTCATTAGCAGTTGAACATTTAATAGCCCAACCACTGACTAATTTTTAAAAATGCCACCAACATGAAGTGACAGTAGCTGGTCCAGCTGGGTTTCTGCAACAAAAACACTGGTAAAGGAGAAGGAAGTCAAAGGATTTTTATTTTTAGTTCTTTACTAACCGTGAGTTACAGATGTATCCCAGGCACACTTAGAAACTTTGCAGCATACAAAGCCTGCCTACCCCCCTCCTCATTTTAAAACTAAGGAGGAGAGCCCCAAATCTGGAATCAAGGTTTGCCTATTGCCCCCCTCACACCTCCTCGCCGCCAAAGGGAAATACCTACTGGTGAACTGAAAGTTGAATTTGGACAAAGCCAGGTTATTTGAAAGGAAACAGTAACAGCTACTGTTATTTCCATCAATCCTCCAACAGGACTGGGACCCGGTCTTTGTCTTTCTACCATCCCTCTCCTACTGGACTCTATTTTTGACCTTATATCTGCTCTTTGTCCCAATTTGCCCCAACTGGTTTCAGCAGAGGTCAAACAGTCAAGAGAAGAGTTTTATTTTCTTCATCTGGTAGGACTCTCCAATTGTACTCTAGGCTGTGGTGCTAGTGGTTGTTACATTGTTTTGTGGCCCCTTTGACCAAATGGATCCCACCTTCCCTGAGGGCAAGCATCTTCCGCTTGTAGCACTGTACTGAGGGTATAGTTAGCATTGAAGAAGCATTCCGTGAATGGAATTAGGAGACTGGAGGCCTAAGGGTGCCCCCCACCCCTGCCGCCAAGTTGGCTGTGCTGAGGCAGAGGAGGCCTGGGCTGTATTCACTTTCTAGCTACGTGACTTGAGAGAGTTTCTAAACTTCCTAGTATTTGCAGACTGTAATAGCCTAGGCTTCTGTGTGATGTCAGAGCATCTGCACGACCAGATAGGGATGATCTTTAAAAACTAAGTAGTGTGATACAAATAAAACACAGTGAGACTTCCCTGGCGGTCCAGTGTTTAAGACTTTACCTTCCAATGCAGGGGGTGCAAGTTAGATCCCTGGTTGGAGAGCTAAGATCCCACATGACTAGCTGCCAAAAAAACCCACAAAAAAACCAAAAGAACCCTGTGAAAGGTTTACAAAACTCTTGATAAGCATACACAGTGATTTATATTGACCTTATAAATATGGATGAAAAAAATTAACTGTCCTCCCCCAAAAGGGGCTGAGGTATCCCCGTGCATGTGTCCTTTGATGCCAGGAGTTGCTGACTTTGCAGTTTGAGACCACAAAGCTTCTAGAACCTCAAAGCCAAAACCCTATCCTGACTTTTCCAAGGAGACACGTCATGGGCTTACCAGGCCCACACTCCAGTTAGGCACAAATCTCCAGCCAGGACCCAGGTGCTCATTGGCAGAATCTGGGTCCAGGGCTCAGCAGCAAGGGCTTCATAGTGCAAGAACGAAGAGGAGCTGCCGGTCAGAGAGGCCCCCGTGCCGGCTCTTGCCAGGAAATGGCTCCCCTGTGTAACTGAAGGATGGGCCAGGGATTCCAGAATTTTAGAATCAGACTCATTAGAGTTAGGGGCTTTCCCCTGGTCCCCCACTTGAGACCACCAATTGATGGGCCCAGCTAGCGTAGCCAGGGCAGAGACTGAAGAGGGAAGGCAGGCTGTCCATTTGGTTTCTTTTCTTCTCCCTTGAATTTACCCCCGAGGGTCACCCCCTGGTCCCTCTATCCAGCTGCTCTGAGATTCAAGCCCTTCCTCTGGCCCCCGCATCAGTCCCTCCCTTGTCTGTGTTCCTTTCTGAGTGTTTGCAAGGCTACTGTTCTCTTCTGGGCCAGCTCTTTCTCACCTCCCTGGTCTCACCTTTTTATCTACTTACATGGCCTTGTGTTTCTCCTGGACCCCTGACAACTTTGCATAATCCTGACAGTTTCTTACAACTTGCCTTTTTTTTTTTAATCAAAATGACTGGGGAGGAAATGGATTCAGTTTGGCCTTGGCTCCACGGTTTCTCAGGAGCCCTTGATATCTTGGGAGTCTCGTTATACCCACTGTTCACCTAGTTTACAGACAGTGAGTTTTACCCAGACAGAAGATTTGTGAAACTGGAAGCAGAGTATACAGTTTTCCAATTTCTTCTGATTGATGATTTGCTAAATTTATCAACTATTCACAAAGTGTAACACATCATATTTTATTTTAATTATCTGCTTAGAGATTTGAGACCCTGATTAGACTTGATTGGCTCATGGGCAAGGATTGTCTCATGCTCATTTTTATATTCGCAGTCTGCCTGGAATAGAGTCGACATGCAGTGCGTTTGATGGATGGTTGAAAGAATGTGTTTCTGGCTTTATGATGCCCTGTGCTAGCTGTGTTATAACAGGGATTTTAGACACGGTCCACAACCTGGAAGAATTTACCATTTAGATATGAAGGTGGAACTAACAGACAACATAATTTGAGCTCAGTGGTGAGATGCTAAGTGGAGAGGAGGGTGAGATTGTGATTGTGGTCTAGAATAATTAGAAAAGGCTTCGGGGAGGAAGTGGAAATTACTCTTTGCGTGAATCAGATTTGAAAGCCAGATGGAGAAGACAGGGCATTAAGGAGACAGGGGAAGGAGAAGGTCCAAGAGTGGAAAAGGCTTTGACATAGGGGAAAAGAACACAGAATGCTGGGGGAAAGGTCCAAGTTTGGGGAGTTACCTGTAGAATGTACCTGAGCTAACAGGTGGGAAAGGAGATCTCAGTAGTCCCCAAGGGCAAACCTGCAGACCAGTGCAGGCTCGTGACAACGTTTTCTCCAGCCCCTTGCAAAAGGAGATAAATAAATGGAGGCGTTATGGTGTATTTTTTTCATCAAGCTAATTTTTTTTAAGAACTGTCCTTGTCACTCCTATTAGTGATGGTGTTTTTGTCACTCCGATTAGTGATAGTGTCTCACTGGGGGTCCTTGGGTGAGAAGAGTATGTCCCCAGGGGTGGTGCAGTGGAGGAGGTGGTGAACCAGAGCCTCAGGAAGGCGTTGGGGGGAAAACTTGCCCTTTGAGAAATCTCCCAGATGATTCTGAAATCCCGCCCACACCCTCCACAAACGGTACCGTATACCTAGATGTTATAAAAATTATTACTGTTTCAGTGACCCGTGCTTGCTGCCATTATTAATACTATAAAATGAGTAGTTAAATATATATATTTTTTGCCTTTTCGAATAAACCTTTCATGTTAATGAAACTTTAAAAAATAACATTTTTACCTGATAAACATGTGGTCTAACCTCATGTAAGGAAAAAGTACAATTTCAAATCAACTTGACATTTCAGTACAGCCAGGTAAAAGTGAGCAACCAGTTGTAAATCAAGTAACTTGTTCTTAGTAAACCATTAAAGTTAAATTAAATGGCTCATTGCCACATGCTGTATTGATAGGTTATGTTGTTTAGGAATCTGACAGAGACATTTACACAGCCTCCAAAGCTCTCAGTGTAAATTAGGCTCAATAAACATTTCATGTGATGCATTATGCATTTGAAAGAGCACACGTACTTTTTAAAAAATTTATTTTAGGGCTTCCCTGGTGACGCAGTGGTTGAGAGTCCATCTGCCGATGCAGGGGACACGCGTTCATGCCCTGGTCCGGGAAGATCCCACATGCCGCGGAGCGGCTGGGCCCGTGAGCCATGGCCACTGAGCCTGCGCGTCCGGAGCCTGTGCTCCGCAACGGGAGAGGCCATGACAGTGAGAGGCCCGCGTACCGCAAAAAAAAAAAAAAAAAAAAATTTATTTTATTGAAGTATAGTTGATTTACAATGTGTTAATTTCTATTGTACAGCAAAGTGAGTCAGTTATACATATATTTACAGTCTTTTTCATATTCTTTTCCATTATGGTTTATCACAGGATATTGAATATAGTTCCCTGTGCTATACAGTAGGACCTCGTTGTTTATCCATTCTATATATGACAGTTTGCATCTGCTAATCCCAAACTCCCAATCCACCCCTCCCCCACCCACCCCCTCCTTGGCAATGACAAGTCTTGAGAAGAACACACATGCTTTTTAATGACACCTGCGCTGTGGACTCCCCACCTAGGATTCATCTGGGCTAAGTGACTGTGATGCCAGTCTGTAGTTACATATATGTAGAGCTCTCTATAGATTTATGTGGTAGGCCCACCAATGAAAAGCCAAAGAAACGTAACCCTCTGGCAGCAGTCTCTACCAGAGCTGGACATCCATCTATTCTTTGACCCAGCAGTCCCACTTTGGGGGACTTATCATGCAAATAAACCTGCTCACGTATAAAATGGTGTAGGTACGAGGTTATTCATCACAGCATTGTTTGTAATGCCCAGAAACTGGAATGAATCCAAACGTTCATTAACAGGAGTCTGGTTAAATATAACATGATATCATGAAGCTGGAAGAAAGGATGAGGCAGCTTTCTCTGTGTTGCTATAGAAAGATACCCAATATATTATAAAATTAAGAAAAAAGAGCAAGTGTAGTGTGTGCCGTCTTTAGTGTTAGAAAAGAAGAAGATCAGAAAGCATATTCATAATCCCTTGTATTTGCACAGAGAAATTCTAGGAAGCATAAACAGAAGAAGCGTGTTTGGGGAAGGCAGAATGGTGGGAGGGTGGGAACAGGTCAGAATCCAGGAGAGGAAGGGAAGAATTTTGTTTTTACACATAATATTTGATTTTTTTACTTTTGAACACTGTGCATATATTACCTGTTCGGGCTTAATTGATCAATTAATTTAAAATTGTAGCTGCAACAAAAACAATAATAATGGAAAAGCTGACTCCTGAGGGTTCTCTCACATCAGACTTGATCTCACTTGGGCTTGTTGGGTTAATGCTAACCTCAGTAGCACACATGGGAGGGACCTGTACGCCCCAAAACACATACACACACACACACACACACACACACACCCCACACTCAATGACTCTGGTTTCCTATACACTCCCTTGTTCTGTCTTTCTTCCTTGCTTTGCATGGAATGCATTCCACTGACTCATCAGGTTGGTGAGTGCTATTTGCGCCTCTAGTAGAGACCTCATCTCTTTGTTTACACGTCTGTCTTCCTTACTAAACCAAGACCCAGCGGAGGGCAGGCTCTGTGTTCTGTTCATCTTCGTATGCTTCGTCAGCCCCCAGCATGTCCTCCAAGCTTGAGAAATATTTATTGACTCAGTAAGGAAGACTCAGGATGGCCTGCTCTTCACGGTGTGCCTTTCATTGGGAATTTCTACCACACCAGCCTGCATGGCCATAAGACCTTAGACAAAGTGTTTACCTCTCTGGGGGTGAATATTTTCCAAGAAAAAGCAGAATATTGACTTTCAATGGCTGAAAAATGTTTTTAGCCCACAGTTATCTCTCTTTATTATTTATTCATCTTTGTGAGAGTTATAATTAAAAGAACAGGGGAAAGACAACTGAATTTGACCCTCAATATAACATTCTATCCGATGTTTAATCTTCTCTGAGAGGATTAGATCCTGATGGGCTTGAGTTCTCATGGTGAGAGAAGCGAGTTCTAATCTGTCACTTTCCCCACTCCTACCTCTATTTTTCTATGCTGGAGACCCTTGCCCCTTCAAAGATCCCCCCCAAAAATCTGCTCTCAGAAATTGCTATCATCTTTCTCCAAACATACGGACTAAAATCATCGCCTTCCCTTGAAAAATTTTAAGGATTATATGTAGTAATGTATTTTTATTATTCCCGAGGTCATCAGAAGGCACAACTAGCATGAATTTGGCCTTATTTCTTGAAATGCACACACACGCAAAAAATCAAAGCCAGTTCCTCACTCTTCAGCATTAGCTGTGGATGGCTGTCTTTACTTTTCTGCATCTGTGTTAAAGAGTAATTCAAAGCCAGGCAAATCATTCTGAAGAAATATTTGTCCATTGAGCAATGGTTTGTCTCTGTAGAAGTGCTCACTAAACACTGAACAAGCTCAGTGCAAAGTTAGGAATTAATCTTATCTTTTGGAAGAATGCCTAGGGCCCCGAGAGGTGTCCTGGTTTTCTGGGATTTAACCGGGGACCACAGAAGACTTGAAATAGCACAGAGGCTTTGCTGATGCTACAACAGGGACAGAGGACCAGTTCAACCTGCCTCAGTGCCCAACGTGAATGCCCCACCAGGCTTTTTCTTTCTCTCTCAGGCACTGAAGATGGAGAAGCCAGCAAAACTTGGAGTTCATCCACAGTGTGAGTTTTCTCCCTGATGACCTGCTGGATCCTTTCCAGACAGATGTTGGGAGATGTCCAGAGAACTTCACTGAAAGCCACAGGTGTGTCTTTGGAAGGGTTTTGGCTAAAGCAAAACATTGTTGGGATTGTGGTTGATGCCAAGAGATAGATCGCACTCTCTGAAATCAAGACTTAACAACAGAGCTGCCATCGAGTTTTTCCTCCGGTGCTCACAGGCTTGCTGCCGGGCTGGTGAAGGAGAAATTCTCTTGTCTCTGTAACACATGCAGCAGGTTTGGATCTCACAGGTGCAGACTTGCTGAACCAAAATATGTAATCCTTTTGACCCTGTATCTCAAGGTTTTCTCCATACTGAGTTCCCAACCTCCTGTGTAGAACGAACTTTACTCTTGCCTGTTCATGATAAACCATCTATATGGGTCTTTTAAAAATCAAATTACTGTTTTCTTAGTCAATTTAGGGTTCTTTGCCTTCCTTCCTCTCCGTTGGATGGGTCCTAAGTTCCATCAAGTCATTAGGGAATGGATTGGGGGTATAAGGAAGGGTCCACTGGTCCTCAGTCATCACCTGTGTTAGACCGAATGTTTGTGTCCACCTAAAATTCATATGTTGGAGCCCTAACCCCCAATGTGATGGTATTTGGAGGTGGGGCCTTTGGGAGGTGATTAGAGTGAGATAAGTCATAAGGGTGGGGTCTCCTCCTAATAAGAAGAGGAGGAGATACCAGAGCTGTCTCTCTCTCCACCCTATGAGGACACAGTGAGAAGGCAGCTGTCTTCAAGCCAGAAAGAGAGCTCTCACCAGGAACCGAATCCGCCAGCACCTTGATCTTGGACTTCCAGCCTTCAGAACTTGAGAAATAAATGTCTGTTGTTTAAGCCCCCAGTCTGTGGAATTTTGTTACAGCAGCCTGAGCTGACTAATACACCCATTAATGTTGGCACGTGCATCATCCCATCTGGTTGCCAGGGTTTAGGGATGCAGGGAAGGGCTGAGCGATGGAGGGATTGGGTGTAACTATAAAGGAGTAACAATTCAAGGGACATCTTTGTGGTGATGAAACTGTCCTGTATCGACTGTGGTGGTCGTTATACACATCTACATGCGTGATACAATTGCAAAGAACTGACCCCCCTTCACACATACACACACACACACACACACACACACACACACACACACACACAAGTGCATATAAAACTGGTGAAACCTAAGGCTGTGGATTGGACCAATGACAATTTCCCTGATTTTGATCTTGTGCTATAATTATGTGAGATGTTACCAACAGGGAAGTCGAGTTAAGGGTATGTGGGACTCCACTATTCAGTAAGTGTGCCTTGCTCGACTGGCTGATTAGTTTACTATAAGGAATTATGCACATCTTCTGTTTTCTAAGTGCAGCTCCTGAATAAGACTTAGAAGTGAATCTCTCTTGGGTATTCATGCGTTTTATGTGTTGTATGTCAGAATCAATAATTTTAATACATGGCGATGCCAGCGTTTTTGGAGGGAACACTGCATGGTTGACTGGTGATATTAGGCGTGTGCTAATGCAGTGCCACTACAGTAGAGCTCCTGTGATTATTCTAGAATGACACAGGAGTTCGTATCCACCCACTGCCTGGTGAGTGTTGTACTGTTCTTGGTCCCTATTTTGCCCAAGGGCCTTTGGATCACCTCAAAATAGGTGAGCACCTTGCGCCATCTAGTGGAAACACATATAAAAATATTTCCAGGTATTTACGGCTGAGATTGGCAGATCCACACCTTCCAAAAGCCACTTTGGTTAGACTTAGGAATCGCGGTAAAAACAGAAACTTCGAATTAAACTAAAATCTTTTCCCCAGTAAGCAGGCGCTCTAGAATCATTCTTCCAGACTCTGCCAGACTGTTCTTCCTGATTTCGCACAGCAGCTTCCTACTGAAAATGGACAGAAGACCTAAATAGACATTTCTCCAAAGAAGATATACAGATTGCCAACAAACACATGAATGCTCAACATCATTAATCATTAGAGAAATGCAAATCAATACTACAATGAGGTATCATCTCACACCGGTCAGAATGGCCATCATCAAAACATCTACAAACAATAAATGCTGGAGAGGGTGTGGAGAAAAGGGAACCCTCTTGCACTGTTGGTGGGAATGTAAATTGATACAGTCACTATGGAGAACAGTATGTAGGTTCCTTAAAAAACTAAAAATAGAACTACCATACGACCCAGCAATCCCACTACTGGGCATATACCCTGAGAAAACGATAATTCAAAAAGAGCCATGTACCAAAGTATTCATTGCAGCTCTATTTACAGTAGCCAGGACATGGAAGCAGGCTAAGTGTCCATCAACAGATGAATGGATAAAGAAGATGTGGCACATATATACAATGGAATATTACTCAGCCATAAAAAGGAACGAAACTGATCTTTGTTGTGAGGTGGATGGACCTAGAGACTGTCATACAGAGTGAAGTAAGTTGGAAAGAGAAAAACAAATACTGTATGCTAACATATATATGGAATCTAAAAGAAAAAAGAAAAAAAATGGTCAGAAGAACCTAGGGGCAAGACGGGAGTAAAGATGCAGACCTACTAGAGAATGGACTTGAGGATATTGGGAGGGGGAAGGGTAAGCTGTGACAAAGCGAGAGAGTGGCATGGACATATATACACTACCAAACGTAAGGTAGATAGCTAGTGGGAAGCAGCCGCATAGCACAGGGAGATCAGCTCAGTGCTTTGTGACCACCTAGAGGGGTGAGATAGGGAGGGAGGGAGATGCAAGAGGGAAGAGATATGGGGACATATGTATACGTATAACTGATTCACTTTGTTATAAAGCAGAAACTAACACACCAATACTAACGCACCAATTCTCCAATAAAGATGTTAAAAAAAAGTTTGACCAGAAAAAAAAAAAAAATACAGATTCCATTATCACTTTTGTCATCGATGATGCTATTTTCCAAAATGGTGCAAACTTCCTGGTTCAAAGTACACAGTAGTTGCATTCCCACAAATTCAATTACATTAAAACATTTTTAAACTATCGTGTGAAATAGAATTAGGTTGGAAGACCAAATAATTTTAAACATGCTTTTCACTTACGCAAATGTCTGGTGGGTCGTTCAGATGCCTTGTGGCCTTCACTGTCCTGTGCAAAGCAGGACACTTGTTATTCTTGACCTCACCCACCAATTGCTAGCAGCACCTTACAGTCATTAAGACAACCAAAAGGTGCCCCCTAAACTCCCAAAGTAGCCCCTGGTGGAGGCCCACTTCATGGTTCTAAAACATTCCAGAGGGGGCCCCATTTTTTACCATAGAGCAAGCTATTGTGTGCATGTGTATGCGTGTGTGTATTTATTTTTATTTTCTTATTTATACACACACAGAGGTGGTCCTCACTTTGCAACGTGAGACCATAAACATTACCCTAGATACTAGTACTGTGCAAACCAATGAATAATGAATGGGAAAATGATGCTTATTCCTTGACCTTTAAAATGTTTTTGTGAAAACATTAAAAACTCTCTTACTGTTGGTTACAAATGCATAGGAAAATTTAAAAAGAGTAAAACTAGTATTTATTGGATACACCATAAGTTCAGACATCAAAAACATTGAGAAAGTGGTTCACTTTTTGGTAAAAACTTACCAAGAGTAGTTGAACAGTGCTGGCCTTCCTCCCGCTGTGTAACTTCTGACATTAAGTGAGCATCTTCTCTATGCCTGGGGAAATTGCCCTACCTCTTTCTAAGTTTGGGTTCGCTTCCCAAATTTCTTCCTTTGAGCTTTCAGTGCTGTGAAACACCTCCAAGGGTTCCTTTAAGTGTGTTCTTTCGGCGGTGTCACTTTCTCTAAAAGACATCCTTCTTTCCATCACAACAACTGCTTTCCTCATTTATGCAATAAATTCACCTTCACAGAATTTCTGTGGCTGCCCAGCTAGAGTGTCCACATCCCCCATGTCAGCTTTTCGTTGTGACTCCATTTACGTTCAAATCCAAATTCCACTCCCAGCATGATTGCTTTTCATTTTCTTCCTGCACTTTCATCTTTTGGGCCAATTCTCCCTTTCGATCATCCGTGTTTGTAAAATGTCACATGGGTTTATCACCGGGAGACAAGGAGGAAACACAAGTACATGCTTTGCTGTCTGTGTTTGAACCCGATAACAGACGCTTAGCGGCCAATCACAGAAAGACCGTGAAAGAAGTGACATGATTGATCATTGATTATGTTGCACCTGCTGTTTACAGAGTGGAATTCTTGCCCTTGAATCTGGGGAGCCTGGAGACTCTCTTGACCCAGTAAAATGCAGCAGAAGTGTGACTGTGTAATTTCCATGGACGGGCCTTACCCATCTACAGCTTCCACTGTCACACACCAGGAATACTCCTGTGCAGGCCCCGCAGCCATGCAGGGAGAAGTGCAGGTCACGTGGGGAGGCCGCAGAGAAGAGAGTCAAATTCTGAATTTCATTCAGAATTGAATGCAATATTCCAGGTAGAGTCTACATTGGTGAATGCACTGAGTCTTCACTGCTTCTGGAATTTATTTTGGCCTATCAAGATGTCTTTGGATTCTCGATCTGTCCACCAGAATATTAGGCATTCTTTCCAACAACCTGTCATCTGAAATTTTGTCCAGTGTTTCATTCAAGTCTACTTCAAGTATATTTTATTTGAACAAGTTCTGTGAGTTTTATTTTTTATTTATTTTATTTTTTATTTTTGGCTGCGTTGGGTCTTTGTTGCTGCCCACTGGCTTTCTCTAATTGCGGTGAGCGGGGGCTACTCTTTGTTGCGGTGCGCGGGCTTCTCATTGTGGTGGCTTCTCTTGTTGCAGAGCACAGGCTCTAGGCGCACGGGCTTCAGTAGTTGTGGCGCACGGGCTTAGTTGCTCCGTGGCATGTGGGATCTTCCCGGACCAGGGCTCGAACTTGTGTCCCCTGCATTGGCAGGTGGATTCTTAACCACTGTGCCACCAGGGAAGTCCCTCTGTGAGTTTTAGAATGCTGTTTCTCACCACAAAATCCATTCCTTCAATTTAACATCAATCTATTCATCAAAGCTCTTCTGCTTGGATTTGTTCAAACAACGGGTTCTGTAATTAAGCAGTTTAAAGCTCATTCGTTTTCATTTTCCACCTCATCCATGATAAGCACATTGGAAACCATCTGTGCTTATAAGAAGTCTGGGTCTCTAGCATAGAAACACTGGGGTAAAAAGAAGTGAAATTAGTTCAATCAAGCACTGCTTAATCACTGATCCTTTAGGCAGGAAATGGCCCTTTGCCATTCACAAGCTTACAAATCAAGGGGAAGAATTAGGCTATGATACCCGGTACGGGCATGTTAATGGATTATGTGTGTGTGTTACCAGCCCCTGACTCTGCTGACAAATTAGTTTGCATCTCAGTGCCGGACTAGGCTTGGGCCCATGCCTCGGGTTTCAACTCCAGCCACCATCAGCACGCACCGGAAGGTGGCTGGTTCCTCCCGCTTCCTGACCCTTGAGAAGGTCTTTACAGTATTCTTGCACCTTTTCGTGGTTTTCAGACCCCCCTTCTGCCGCCTGGGTGCCCACCTCCCAAGACTCCAGAGCCCAGGCTGTCTTCCTCTGCCATCTCTGGTCCATCTACCCCCAAATCTCACATTGATTCCTCCCACTTTCTTCCTATCCCATAGAATCTAGTGAGCCTTGGCCACCAAACCCCTTCCGCACACATGACGTTGTCAAAATGCTTCCTTCTCAAGAGTTCTCAAACCCTCTTTTGAATGGTGTCATTCATTCATACTTTTTCTAAAAAAAAATAAAGTCCACCTCAAGCTCCCCAACCTATAATTTATAGAATCTAAACGGCTTCCCTTTTGGAAATTGAAGGAACCAAAGGCGCGTCATTTACAAGCTCTTTCTCCAGAACTTCTTTTGGTTCCCTGGCACGTAATTAGTCTTGGGCCGAGACGCGATCAATTTGAATTAGTTCAATGCAGCCTTATTACTGGTACATTCCTCCTGGGTTTTACCCATCACTCATGCTACACCTTCCAGTTGGTTATCCTATTCCAGGGAAAAACCAAGCTAAATAAACTCCCAGTTAACATTACCGCTTCTTTCCCCGGCTGTAGGCCTAGTATCGTTCTTCATTGTCCCCCACACGCTCCAAGCACAGCTTTAAAGGTGCCTTTTGGTGTTGGGATCTCTCACACATCTATTTATTCTTTTAGACTTCTCAGCACTGCTCTCACAAGTGTGCTGGTCTTCTTGGTAATGACCCCTTCAATCCACCTCTCCTTCCAAGTCCCTTTCACCTGCCATCTCACTGGAAAAGAGGGAGAGAGTTTACCCTGTGGCCCCGACACCAAACTGCAAGAGGTACATTAGGGATGAGAGTGAGGGAGGCTCGTGAGGCCCCTCCTTGATGCAAGGCTAACAGGACAGCCTTTCTCCTTGGCTGTGTTCATTCCATTTGAAATGCCCTTGAGACACCCTTGAGGACACAAGAGATGTAACATGAAATGAAAAAAACCACCGAGTACTTACCTGGAGATCAGAATTCCATGGATTAAATGTGCTTTGATACACTACTGATCACTGCTGACATTAACTGAGCACTTAATATGTTGCAGGCACTGTTCTAGGCCCTTTACACATGCTCAGAGATAAGTACTATTTCTTATCCCCATTTTCCAGATGAGAACATGGAGGCACGCAGAGAATTGCCCAAAGTCATGAAGACAGCTGGTGAGTTAGCAGGCTAGGGTTGGGGCTGGAAATGAGGAGGAACCAGTCTGCCCAGTTCAGACACCATTGCCACTACTAGTCTGTCCCCCACCCTGTATCACTCCTCTGTCCACGACCGGCTTGTATCACTCTAGCCCCGGACTTAGCTTCTCAAGCCTCACTTTCATCATCTTTTAAATTAGACTCTCAGCTAGATGACTTTGAGCATCCCTTGTGGCTCAGATACCCACATACTCCTTGCCCTATTTACACCTCAGAGGCAACCACAATAACTCATGAAGGTGCTTCCCAACCTGGGACAGCAATACCAGCTGTCAGTGTCATAGTGAGAGCAGCTTCCAGATGTGATCCCTTCCCCGCCAGAAACACCCAGATTCCCTGGGAGGGATGCAGGAAGCCACTACACTGGAATTGACCTATAACGGCTGGTCAGTCCCCAGGCACCCATGGACCCAACTGTCTCCCTTTTGGCAATGGGTTTGAATGCAAACTTCTGAGACAGGGAACACAGAGCAGAAAATAATGGAAACGACTCAATGGCAAAGCCAAGTTTTCGTGGCTCAAGAACTAACAAGGAATAGAAAACCATAATTTGAAAACATCATATGCACCCCAATGTTCATTGCAGCACTATTTACAATAGCCAAGACATGGAAGCAACCTAAATGTCCATCAACAGATGAATGGATAAAGAAGATATGGTACATATATACAATGGACTATTACTCGGTCATAAAAAGAGAATGAACTAGGACTTCCCTGGTGGCACAGTGGTTAAGAATCCGCCTGCCAATGCCTGGGACAAGGGTTCGAGCCCTGGTCCGGGAAGATCTCACATGCCTTGGAGCAACTAAGCCTGCGAGCCACAACTACTGAACCCACGTGCCACAACTACTGAAGTCCACGTGCCTAAAGCCCATGCTCTGCAACAAGAGAAGCCACCGCAATGAGAAGCCTGTGCACCGCAACAGAGAGTAGCCCTGGCTAGCCGCCAACTAGAGAAAGCCCACACACAGCAACAAAGACCCAACACAACCAAAAAAAATTTTTTTTTTTTTGCGGTACGGTTGCCTCTCACTGTTGTGGCCTCTCCCGTTGTGGAGCACAGGCTCCGGACGCGCAGGCTCAGCGGCCACGGCTCACGGGCCCAGCTACTCCGCGGCATGTGGGATCTTCCCGGACCGGGACACGAACACACGTCCCCTGCATCAGTAGGCGGACTCTCAACCGCTGCGCCACCAGGGAAGCCCCAAAATTTTTTTAAAAAAAGAGAGAAAATGAAATAATGCCATTTGCAGCAACATGATGGACCTAGAGATGATCATATGAAGTGAAGTAAGTCAGACAAAGACAGATATCATATGATATCACTTATATATGGAATCTAAAAAAAATGCTATAAGCGAACTTATTTACAAAACGGAAACAGACTCACAGACTTAGAAAACAAACTTATGGTTACCAAAGGGGAAAAGTGGGGGGGAGAGATAAATTAGGAGTTTGGGATTAACATATATACACTACTATATCGAAAATAGATAATCAACAGGACCTACTGTATAGCACTAGGAACTCTACTCAATACTCTGTAATAACCTATATGGGAAGAACATCTGAATCTGTATATATACATATATATGACTGAATCACTTTGCTGTACACCTGAAACTAACATAGCATTGGAAATCAACTATCCTCCAATATAAAATAAACAATTTTTTAAAAAGAATGAACAAGGAAATCAGCCCCCCACACTCTAACTTTGTGTTTTTGGCTCATGAAACCTCTACCCAATGTCTAACATTTTTCTTCTGAAATCTCTTTGTGTTCTGGTCCCAAATTACAGCAGCCCACACCTACACCTAAGAGAGAGGAAAAAAGATGTGACAGAATAATGGAATATCATCTTGAGAAATTAAAACAAATAATCTTTGAAGAACCTAAGACAGAACATCTTAACCTGACTACTAGAAGGAAGGTATGAGAGTTCAAATACGTGTAGACAACAGACCTGCTCCATATCATGCCCCATCTGAACTAACGAAACAAGCAGGTAAGGGTCAGGTACAGCTATTTGTAAGTTAGCTCACCTTTGACTTTGGACTTTTAAAAATATACTCTTTCACAATGATAGAACTAGAACTGGATTTTGTAAATGTGCAACAGTTATCGCCGCACCGTTATCTAAGCCACCATGCCTTACACTCAGAGCCACAAATCCCAAGTGTATTGATACTCCCGAGAATTCTCATTGGGCACGAAATGAGTTATTCTTTTATTTAAACATTATGAAGTGTACTGAAATTTTTTTCTCTTAGATTCCTCCTGATTCTCACATCTATGAAAGTGAATATTCTGGCAGCATTTGTGGTAGCGATTTCCATGCTATAAATCGGGAGAATGTAAGTACCAACCGATACATTCCATTCACCAGTGACAGCCGCCCAGGGCCAGGGCTGGTGGAAGGGCCCCAGGTGCAGGACCCCGTGACCTGAATACACACCTGCCCTGATAGGGAGCCTGGCGCTTCTGGACAGCAGGAGAGATCAAACGTGGTGGGTTTTTTCCCAAGACCTTGGAATTTGGAGATAGGCTATCAGCATAAAAAGAGAAGCGTGACCCAGGCTGCCCTTAGCTTGGCTTGTCCTGAGGTCATTCCAAATATCAGATTATAGTCATCAGAGATGAAATGACCAATGGAAGGGGCCAGAATATTGGAAATCATATCTATATTTGCAAAACATGCCATAAGGTCTTTTTTTTAATTAGCAGACCAACAAAAATGTTCCACATTATCCTTGCCCACAGCCAACCACCGCCAACACGCTAGCAATCTCAGAAAACAGCAAAATGTGCTAAGTAACTTTCTTTTAGACCGTGTTAATTTTACTTTCTCAACTTCAGTATCCACAGTATACTATGGAATTTATTTCAACATTAATAACTGTTAAAGATATCCACCGAGGGATTATCTTGGAGCTCTTAGTTGAGAAAAAAAAAAGTTGTGAATGGTTTTGTTCAAATTTTGGAGGTTCTGTTTGGTACTCGACCCATAAGGTCTTAATTGTCTTTATCTCAGCAGAGAATGCAAAGCTGTGACAGGGTTTTTCCATGAGGGCTAGGCTGAGGCACCCACTGGGCTGGGAACTCCCCCAGCCCGCGCTACACAAGGGAGGGGAGGGGTGTTTTTCCCGCTTCCGGTATCCAGAAGATACATTTTTTCCAGAATGTATAGCACTGTGCAATTTCAAAGGCTGAAGGGAAAACTTAGGCAGAAAACTAGAGACAACTCTCAGTTATATGCCCTTGATTCTGTTTTCCATTCCAAGCTGGGTTTCTTTTGCTGTTTAGAGCAGTGACAGTAATGATACAAGCACAGAACAGCTCCTAGATTTGCGCCAGGCACCTATCTCGTTCTTCACTTACTCTTCCTCAGAGCCGCCCCATGACGTGAATGGGATAGCCCCATCTTACAAGTGAAGAAACTGATTTACAGAGAGATAAAGTAACCTGCTACAGTGACTAATCTAGTAAGAGGTAGACTCTAGATTTTGAAGATGGTATTGAATATCATGTTCCATTATTGGGAGCTAAATAGCTCGATGTGGACATATTTTGAAAAGGACAATGTATGAAAGGAAAGAATTATTACTCTTGGGCCCAGGTCACCTTCCAACAGTGATTCAAGTCAGTGTTGATACTTAAGGGCCAGTTATGTTCAAAGGCACTGTGGTGAGTACTGTCCGCAGTGCTGGGCACATAGTAGGCTGTCTATAGAGAGTGGGTTTTTTAGTGTATTTTATTGAAGTATAGTAGATCTACAATGTTGCGTTAGTTTCTGATGTACAGCAAAGTGATTCAGTTATACATATATGCATTCTTTTTTTAAATATTCTTTTCCATTATGGTTTATCATAGGATGTTGAATATAGTTCCCTGTGCTATACAGTAGGACCTTGTCGTTTATCCATTCTCTATATAATAGTTTGCATCTGCTAATCCCAAACTCTCAGTCCTTCTCTCTCCCACCCACCTCCCCCTTGGCAACCACAAGTATGTTCTCTATGTCTGGGAGTCTGTTTCTGTTTTGTAGATAAGTTCATTTGTGTCATATGTCATATTTTAGACTCTACATATAAGTGATATCATATGGTATTTGTCTTCCTCTATAAAGAGCGTTGAATGAAGGAGTGTGTGGTCTCTACACTTGAGAAAATGTAGCAAGGCATGGAGGTGTGTGTTGCAATCATGCCCCCAAATGACATGAATGATGAATGTCAGCCAGAGGAATCTGCAAAATGTTGGTGACGGAAGTCGCAACTAAGACGGGCTTTGAAAGAGGGATGTGGTTTTAATAGAGAGACGTTGGAGGAAAAGGTTGGAATTCCAGGCAAGGGGAACTGTGTCGGGGAAAGCCCTTGGTTGAAAGGTTTGGAGGTGAGCCAATAGTCTGGCTTTGTGGTGTGTAGGCTGGAGCTCAGGCTGAAAAGGTAGAGCACTGACCACCATGAAAATCAGTCTTAGCCGGATCCTCTCTAGAAAGAGAGTGAAAACTTTGGAGCAGGGAGTGACCGCTTCACAGCTGCACTCGGACGCTGCTTCAGCTGTGGTGTGATGGATTCAGAAACAGGAGCCAAGACGTCTCTAGAAAACATCGCTATCATTCCAGAAAAATTAATGAGAGTAGTGACAGTGGGAATGGAGAGAAAGTGCAATCCATATCGGTTGGTATGTCCCCGGAAACGCTTACCACGTTCACTCTTAGCTGAGACCAAGCATTTGGC
>NW_020175788.1:1572429-1637207 GCF_003031525.2 Neophocaena asiaeorientalis asiaeorientalis
ATCATGCAGTACACACTTAACAAAACCAAATCAACGTACATGATCCGAACCCACGTCATCTTCATTCGTAGCAAACACTGCTCTACCTTCAGCTAATAGATTTATTTGTTTAGCTTAGATCTCTATTCTATTTAAACAAAATGAGGTGGCATGTAAAACAAGGGATCTTCTTTATTCCACCAAGTTTACCTTTATTCCTTGCTGAAAATATTTTTAACTGACTTGAAACTGATTTTTTTTTTGCTCTTTAAATTGTTTTTAAAATGTTTAATTATGAAGTATTTCAGAGAAAAGTTTAAAGATACACTTGTTTAACAGACGAAGCCTAAGTGTCCATAGCAGGATGAATGGATAAAGAAAATGTGATATATACATACGACAGACTATTATATTTAGCCTTAAATAAAGAAGGAAGTCCTGACAGGCGTTAACATGGATCGACCATGAGGACGTTCTGCTAAATGAAATAAGCCATTCACAAAAGGACAAATACTGGATGATTCCACTTATATGATGTATGTAAAGTAATCATACTCATAGAAAAAGAAAATAGAATGACGGTTGCCGGGAGCTGGGGGCAGGCAGAATGGGGAATTATTGTTTAATGGGGACAGGGTTTTAGTTTTGCAAGATGAACAATTTCTAGAGAGGTACTTCACAACAATTTGCATACAATTAATACTCTTAGATTTAATTCTCTCTTCTGACTTTCTTTTTAGTATTATTTGCTATGACATCTAATTTAACCCTATACCAACTTTGTAACCCCCATTTTCAAGTATTTGAAATAAATAAGATAGATTTTAATGCTATCTCAACTTTCAGTCTGTTTTTGTCTCTTGGAGATAAAGTGTAATTGTTAGAAACAGCATACAGTTGAACATTTTTAAAACAATCATCAGTAACCCTTCATAATCTTACAGATACATTTAATCTATTTGCATTTTATATTACATTTGAACCAGCACTTCCAGTTATTTGGGGCATGTGCTTGGATTTAACAAATAAATTTGTCATTTTTTAAAGATCATTTTGCATATTTTAACATGTCAGTTTATCTTTTTTGGCATGGTTTTGATTTCCTCTTTTCACTTGCATTGTTTTTGAAATAAACTTTAAACCGTGTCCCTTTGAACAAAATCAGAGGGCAATCTCAGAGAAGTGACCTGTTCATCCTGGGTTCGCTGTAATCCTCAAGATGCGTGTCTGAGATCCCCAGAAGCTAGCTGAGTCTGGTCGGCACGGATCTGGTGGAAACAGCCCTACATCACCAGGTTTCAAAGGCCATCGCAGACTTTCTGTTTGCATGTGGGTGAAAGTTCCCCTGTGGGAGTGCACTTTGGGAAAGTAGAGGTTTTTCCAGCAGCAAGACCCGGACCAGGTGATGGATCAGGGACCTCGGGCAGGAAGCCATCGTTCCATCCTGGCAAAGGAAACTGCCAGAGAAGACATGGGAGCTGTGGCCAAATTGAGATCCACAGCATGGCTCTGTCCAAGCAGATGTCTGGATTAGAGGCTCAAGAAAAAGTTTCATCAAGTACACTGGCCACCCAGCTTGGGAACTACAGGTAATTGTTAGTCTAAATTCACACTTGGAACACTGATCCCAGAGATGGACCCCAGGCTGCCTCTCCTGGACGTGGTCATGAACAACAAAAGATTTGAGGTCAGGCTGACCTTGAATTAAGTCTCCACGTGCTAACTATGAAATGTGGAATCAGTTATTGATACTTAACCTTACTTTCCTCCATTGTGAATGAAGATACATGTAGTACACGTCTCACATGGCTCTTTTATAGTTGAATAAAAACAGGGGGTTAAAGTTAATGTAGGTAAAAGTGCATGACACCACAAAGGGCTCAATAAATCCTAGTCAACATTGTTATTAGGAATCCTGACCATGGGCGGGAAGGGATTCCAGGCTGGGCTGTCTCTGGTTCTGGGATGGGGAGAACTGATTTTCCGCTAACCTGAGTGAGACTGACCAGGGGCAGCCGGAACAGACTCTGTTCTCTTAATCAAAGAGGTTCCTGAAACTTCCTTGCTGAAGGGGTGCCTAACCTCCCATACTGCTGCTTGCCCAGTTCTCTCATGAAATAGGTTCTCGGTTTTCAAAGGGAGAGGGGGAGACACTGCCAGTGAGTGCTTTGCTCAGAAAACCGTGGGGTTTCTTCTCCCACTTTTCCTAAATTCCTCCTGCTTTCACTTAAACTAAAGGATTTTGTTTCCAGAAGCTTTTCACTTTAGCTTTTCCCTCTCTGACTCGATTTCTCAGTCACGTGCCTCACCTGGTCTTTCAAAGAAGATGACGCTGATCTTAGGTCTCTCTGATTTTAAGATGAACAGAAATCAGCAAAAGGAAGAAAAAAAAAAAGCACTGCACATCTGTCCGACCCTGCCTTACTCTCGCAGCCCAGGGACTGCCCCCAGCTCTGCTGTTTGAATAACCTCTGGATGTGTGACCCACCCCCCCCCATCCCCAGCTTAAGTTTGAACTCCAGAACAAATATTTGTCCTGTTTTGGAACAAAGTTTGAGAGCTCTCTTCTTCTCTTTTCTCTCAATTTTCTTTTTGAAAACCAACTGTACGGCTCTGCTGTCCCTCTGATCGTGGTTCAGGGAGCAGTGGGCCCCTCCCAGACCCGGCGCTGGAGAGCTGGGCAGAGCAACCTAGCACGATGAAGGGGGTCGTGTGCTTTCTCGTCTGCTTCCTCCTTTCTGAATCACAGGGCTTCGAAATCCCCACTAACGGACTTTCAGAAGTAAGTACTTCCAGAAGACTTCCTTGCTGTCGGCCCCAAAGGTTAGCTTGGTAAATAACCTGTTACCTGTTGCTATTCAAGGACAGCATTCTGTGTGGAATGGAAATTCATGAAAAAAGTAATCTGAGTAGACATGTTCACTATTATAATTACTGGAACCTGTATTTACCCTTTTTTTGATTCAATATTTGTATATATTGGAAAATGATCACCACAATGTCTTTAATATCTCTCACCATACATAGTTACAGTTTTCTTCCCCTTGTGATAAGGATTTTTAACTTTTTATTTTATATGGAGTACATTTGATTACCAATGTTATGATAGTTTGAGGCATACATCAGGGTGATTCAATTATACATGTATCTATTCTTTTCCAAATTCTTTTCCCATTTAGGTTGTTGTATAAAATTGAGCAGAGTTCCCTGTGCTGTACAGTAGGACCCTGTTGGTTATCTGTTTTAAATATAGCCATGTGTCCATGTCAGTCCCAAACTCCCTAACTATGCCTTCCCCCCGGGTAACCATAAGTTCTGGAACATATATTTACCCTTTAGAGCATTAACAGGTTTTGCATGAGAACCAAGTTCACAGCCCGACCCCATAGTGTACCGTTTACGAAGTACAGCTGCCCCCTCCTTATCTAAAAAATTGGGGATAATATTTGATCTAACCCAAAGGGTTGTTGTAAGAATTAAGTGACATATGTAAACTACCCAGCACAGTGCAAACCTGGGGAAGAACTTAATAATTATTAGCTCTCATAACTCTTATTATGAAATATCATTATCACTCTTTTACTTAAGAGTATATAGAAAAGTCATTTTCAAAGCACTTTGTTTGTCATATCTAAGTGAAAATGATTTCCAAATTAAGGACACAATATTCCTGTTAAAGGGGAAGATTGGGTAAATGGACGGGCAGAGTGTAGGAATTACTCCTGGGGAGCTCCAGGTCTTCACTTAAAACCGTTGATCATCCCCAACGTATTGAAAGTCTTGGACTGAAAGTCATACAAGAGCTTTTTTTTTTTTTTTTTTTAATTTATTTGTTTACTTTTGGCTGCGTTGGGTCTTTGTTGCTGCTGCCTGCGGGCTTTCTCTAGTTGCGGCGAGCGGGAGCTTCTCTTCGTTGCGGTGCGCGGGCTTCTCATTGCGGTGGCTTCTCTTGTTGCAGAGCACGGGCTCTAAGTGTGTGGGCTTCAGTAGTTATGGCTCGCGGGCTCTAGAGCACAGGCTTAGTATTTGTGGCTCATGGGCTTTGTTGCTCCACGGGGTGGGTGGGGTCTTCCCGGACCAGGGCTTCAACCCGTGTCCCCTGCATTGGCAGGCGGATTCTTAACCACTGCGCCACCAGGGAAGCCCCAAGAGCTATTCTGATGCCAGAAAAGCAGCATGTATTCTGGGAATATCCTAGAAGGCGCAGCGGCTTGTGCTACTTACAGAATGGATTACCTACAAAGATGCCAAAGAACAGGATGACATATTTGCAAGAAAAAAAAAATCACTCTGTCTGCCTAGAAACTATCATATTTTCTAACACTTTAAAAACTACCAGAGTATGTTGGAAATCTCATTGACGAAGCCAGGAGTTGGAGGCAAGATATCCAAATGTGTTTGTGCTTTTTCAGTCACTTACTGGCATTCCTTTCACATCGCCATTTCTAACTCAATGGATAATGGTCCACATTTACCTAGTAAGACACCTCTGATGCCCCCAAGATCTACCCAGTACTTCTGCCAGGCACCTACCTGATCATTGGGCTACTGCAACCCCTACTTGGATATCCCATCATCTATAGGCAAACTCAGAAATGAACTCCTGCCTCCCCAAATTTGGAGATACTAACTCTCATTTACTTACCTCTGAGACGTAACTGGCAAACAAATATATTAAAGAAATCATTGTAGGGACTTCCCCTGGTGGCACAGTGGTTAAGAATCCACCTGCCAGTGCAGGGGACACAGGTTCGAGCCCTGGTCCGGGAAGATCCCACATGCCACGGAGCAACTAAACCCGTGCACCACAACTACTGAGCCTGTGCTCTAGAGCCCGCAAGCCACAACTACTGAGCCCGTGTGCCACAACTACTGAAGCCCGAGTGCTATAGGGCCCACATGCTGCAAGTAGTGAGCCCATGTACTACAACTACTGAAGCCTGCATGCCTAGAGCCCGTGCTCCGCAACAAGAGAAGCCACCACAATGAGAAGCCCACACACTGCAATGAAGAGTAACCCCTGCTCTCCGCAACTAGAGAGAGAGGAAAAAAAAAATCATTGTAACAGACACAGAAAACAAACTTAACAGTTCCAAAGGGAAAAGGGGGGAAGGATAAATTAGGGATTTGGGATTAGCAGATACACACTACTCTATATAAAATAGATAAATGGCAAGGACCCACTGTATATATAGCACAGGGAACTCTGCTCAATACTCTGTAATAACCTGTATGGGAAAAGATAGTGAAAAAGAATAGATTATATGTATATGTCTAGCTGAATCACTTTGCTGTACACCTGAAACATTGTAAATCAACTATACTTCAATTTTAAAAAAAGAAATCATTGTATGAAAAAATGAGATTGCCCAGAGATATAGAAAACAAGGCAAAATAATATATTGAATACAGTACCTTATGCCTGTCACCAGCTCCCTGTTTTTTGTTGATAGAAATAAACATCCTAAATTCTTTTTTAAGTTTGCAGAATATGGAGACCTTGTGGAACTGGCCCCAGGCAAATTTCAGTTTGTGCCAGAGAACCGGAGGTACCAGGTACAGTAAACTTCAGTTCCAAAAGGGAAAATAAGTGAAAGAGATCATGATTGAAGAAATAAGTAAAGGGTTGAGATGATTTTTGCTACATTTTCTCAAGAGCATGTTTTTTTTTTATCACCAAAGAGTCTGGTGGTTTTGCACCCAGGGGAAACACTATCCAGATGAAATAAAGGGAAGCCTCCACATGGCTGTCTGTTCATCTTCAAACTGTAATGGTCACCTTGGTCCCTTAGAGAATACATTGCTATGTGTTTTCTTCAAAGTTTAAGATTATGGGATAGTTTTACTGCTTTGTATGGAAGAATTTCCTCATAGGACACTTCCTATTGGGGCCACCCATGCTCTCCTACTTAGTCATGGTCCCTACTGTCTCAGGGAGTTGCTCAGAGAGCACAGGGGACCTGACCATGCTGGCGGTCTCCTCCCGGATGCCAGCAACAGCACAGACAAAATGCTCTAACTCATGGGGTGAGTTCTCCAGGGGGCCAAGAAGGGTTTGGCTTCTCCCATGTAGAGCCCAGGTGCTAAAAAAGGAGGTATTTGTGTAAGCTGACCTATGACATCTTTTGTGCGGGTATGAATTTTTGACCTGCTGCAAGTCCAGGCTTTTTGTAGACCGATAATATTAAAACCCAATAGGCAAGTCCTCATTGTCTTCATCTAAAAGGGAAAACGTCATCGTTAGGAATTGCATTCAAAAAGTCCAAAAGACCCACAGACATAGAAAACAAACTTAGGATTACCAAAGGGGAAGGGGGGAGAGGGATAAATTAGGAAGTTGATTAACAGATACACACTACTATATATAAAACAGATAACCAGGACATCTCTGGTGGTCCGGTGGTTAGGACTGCACGCTTCCACTGCAGGGGGCAGAGGTTCGATCCCTGGTTGGGGAACTAAGATCATGCAAGCCGCATAGCACGGCCAAAAAATAAATAAAATTAAATAGATAACCAACAAGGACTTACTGTATGGCACAGAGAACTATACTCAGTATTTTGTAATAAACTATAAGGGAAAAGTATCTGAAAAAGAATAGTTATATATGTAGGTATAACCTAATCACTTTGCTGTACACCTGAAACTAACACTAAACTAACACTGCTTCCCTGGTGGCACAGTGGTTAAGAATCCGCCTGCCAATGCAGGGGACACAGGTTCGAGCTCTGGTCCCAGAAGATCCCACATACTGCGGAGCAGCTAAGCCCGTGCGCCAGAGCTGCTGAACCTGAGCTCTAGAGCCCGTGAGCCACAACTACTGAAACCAGCAAGCCACAACTACTGAAGCCCGCGCGCCTAGAGCCAGTGCTCCGCAACAAGAGAAGCCACCACAATGAGAAGCCTGTGTGCAGCAACGAAGACCCAATGCAGCCAAAAATAAATAAATAAACTATGCTCCAATTAAAAACAGTCTAGAAGAAGGCAGTCGTTGGCCTCGCTATGTCACATAATACCCCCTAAAATTTCAACTCACCCCAAATCAGGCAAGCAAAGCTAATGTCCCACACCTTAATTATTACTTTAAAACCCATCTGACATTAAAGGTTCACCCATCACTCTAAAGCCAGTTTTCCATGCCCACAGGACAGTCATTCATGTGGATACAGTAAGTCCCTTACATATGAGTGAGTTCCGTTCCGAGAGCACGTTCAGCAAGTTCGTTCGTAAGCGTGACAAAGTTAGCCTAGGTACCCAACTAACACAATCGGCTATAAACCTACGGTAATAGGTTTATAATACTTCTCACACAAATAATGCATAAAAAACAAACACAAAAAATAAAACTTTTAAAATAATTTTTTTAAGTTTAATTTTTTAAATTAATTAATTTATTATTTTTGGCTGTGTTGGGTCTTCATTGTGGTGCGTAGGCTTCTCATTGCCGTGACTTCTCTTGTGGAGCACGGGCTCTAGGTGCGCGGGCTTCAGTAGTTGTGGCACATGGGCCCAGTAGTTGTGGCTCGTGGGCTCTAGAGCACAGGCTCCGTAGTTGTGGCACATGGGCTTAGTTGATCCACGGCACGTGGGATCCTCCCAGACCAGGGCTTGAACCCATGTCCCCTGCACTGGCAGGCGGACTCCCAACCACTGCGCCACCAGGAAGTCCCAAGAAAACATGTTTAATCTTACAGTACAGTACCTGGAAAAGTACACTAGTACAGTACAACAGCTGGCGTAAAGGGGATGGCATCGAGTGAACAGGCAAGGAGAGTTACCGCCTGGAGGAGGGAGAGGAGGTGGGAGATGGTAGAGCTGAAGGACCGTCAGAAGTAGGAGACAGAGGGCGAACTGCAATTTCACTCACGCCTGACGTTGATGGAATGCACGTTCGCATCTTCAAAAGTTCGCAACTTGACGGTTCGTATGTAGGGGACTTACTGTAATTCTCTAACATAGCGGTTGAGTACAGAATTTTCCACCATGCTTGACTCAGGGGCTACACCAAGGAGGAAACGCATCCAAGTCTCTGCTCCCATGTAGCTTCATCTAGTGGAAGAGACAGACATGCCTTCCAACTGCCTGGCTTTGAAGAAAGGCTCTGCTGCTGAGAAAACAATCAGACAAATAGACAGGGTAAAGGTGATCTGTGCTACTCAGGTTAAGTTTGGTTGAACATTTTCATTTGAAAACATAGGTTTTAGCATTGTATCAAAGGATGGTGGGCATGCAACCAAACAGTGACTGAGACATTTGTTCACAGAAACACACCAGTGGGAAAATAGCATTCAAGAATATTTGATAATTATGTCTTGGTTCCAGTGAATGAGTTATAGCTCAGCACTGAAGGAAAAAATATCTTTTGAGAAAGTATATTTTGAGGAAACAGTTTTTGCCCTCAAGGTAGTAAGCAACACGCTTCTGAAGAATGATTATCCAACTTCCTTTCACAGAGGAGTGTTTCTGGAGAATCTGGAGAAATGATGGTAAGTTTACTTTGATTTTGTTAAAAATTGATGTCTGAATGACTTTTCTGTTACCTATTATCGAGAAATCAATACGGGTGCCTCCTTTGTCTTCATCACTGAGAATGTTTACCTGACTTTCGAAATACCCCCTTGCCCAGTTCTGTTTGGAAGTGTGTCTAAAATTCAGCATGAAAGGGTGCAGTTTGTATGCAGCCGGGAGAGCTGTCCCCAGGAGTGAAAATGTCCCTTCTCTTTACTTTTGCAAGTTTTGACAACATTGTAGGTGTTTTTGGAATAAAAACTGTGTATTTATTCCAACAGAACAGTTTTGATTTAAAATAGGACACCTAACAGCTTTGGAGGGAAAGCCGTGAGTGTGGAAAAAGCACTCTTAAACATGAAATGGCCCGATTCCCTGAGATGTTCAGAGTAGAGCTTCCTGTGGCAAGAAAACATCAAGAGGAAGGGGTTCCCTGGGCTTCCTGCTCTGAACTGACAGCAACTGTGAGAAGCTCTGGGTTAAGGGGGAAGAAGGACAAACAACGTAGCCTGGGTTTTATCTCAGCTTGAGGTGGGCTGGATGTTAATGTGTTGAAAGGTTTAATCTTGGATGACAAAGTTTAGGGATATGACACCTAGTATTGAAATAAGCAAAAGCTTTCGGAGAAAAAAGCAAAACCTAGTCAGTCACATCACTGCCATAATCCTGACTGTTTAGAGTCACCTCCTAAAAGATGTGCGTTTGCAGTACTTTGTCTTTGAGCATACGGATACTGGAACTGCCTTAAGTCAGTAGAGAAGGATTGGGATTAGGGGTCCCGAGTACTGGACCAGTAACTGCATCAAAACGCCCTCTGCAAGGTATTCTGTTCTTTGCTCACATCCATCAGCATTCTCATATTTTGTTTTAATTTGGGAAAGGACAAGAGGACTGCAAGAAGGTGAAATTACAATAGATCAGGTTGAAGAAGGTAGGTGGCAGTGTGGGGCTTTGGGGACCACATGTGTCTTCCACCCCACCGTACCCCTGGAAGTGCCCAGATCCCCTTCCAGCGCTGCAGTCCTGCATCCTTCCTTCCCTCTGGCCCTGCATTCGAAGTTATTTCCTGCACTTTCGTAATCCAAACTTGCTTTCCCACAACCATTTTCTCCTCGTATTCTAACCTTTAAAATCATTTTTAATAGCCTCATAGCGCTTGAAAGGCATCTCAAGATATCTCAGACCTTTTGTTATTAAATTTTATTTATTTTAATTTCATATTTCCTCTGACTTTTTTATTGATATTTAATTTATGACTTTGCTTTTTTTAATCTTTGATCTGTTTGGTTCTGAAAAGGGCACGTTAAAGTTTACTAATGACAAAAAAAAAAAAAAAAAAAAAAAGAAGATATCTCAGGCTTCTGCCTGAGGGGTATTCCAAGAAGTTAGGAGAATGCTTAGTAATACCTGAGTTATATGCTTACCGGTGCCTTAGAATTGTTTGTAATCCAGTGGACCAATGTTAGCATTGAATACGTAGTGAAGTTCAGTGTCATTTTTCTCTGAGTGCAGTTGTATTTTCTTGCCAATTACAGGAAGATGTTGATCAAGTGACTCTTTATAGCTACAAAGTCCGGTCTACTATCACTTCCCGAATGGCCAACACTGTCATCCAGGCCAAAGTGGTGAACCACTCCCCACAGCCTCAGGATGTCGTGTTCGATGTGCAGATTCCCAGAGGAGCCTTCATCTCCAACTTCTCCATGTGAGTGACTTCTGTGCAGAACCAGACACTGGATATGCTCTGCTCGCAGAATCGAACCCCGTCACAGTTAGGATGGACCTTAATGGCCACCTATTCCAGTGGTTCTCGCTTTCAGAGCTGTGGACCCCCTGGACATCAGGAGTCATCTTGGGCTGGGTCCCAGTATTTTGCTTCTGTTCAGAGTAACAGAATTTGTGAAGCACTTGCTTTTCTTTTCTAATAAATTAAAGCATCCTTAAGCCTATCTCTGTGGTAACAACCTCCCACTTACTTGGGGAGAGAAAAATATATGGAGTTGCCCTGGGTTACAGGAAACCGTATATGAGTGTGTAGGAGGTTGCAGGTCAGCATCATCTATCACATGTTTCTTTACGGGGAAAAAAAAGTGGAGAACCGCTGATTAAATCCAGTCACGTGTCCAGTGCTTGAATTCCTCTGTGTAGCCGCTGACTAGTGAGAATTATCCAGGCTTGACTTGAATATCTCCTTAATGATGAACTCACTACTTTCCAAGGCAATTCACTCAGTGGTTGGCAGCGCTTAGAATTATTTCTGCCACTTAATTGAAATCCGTTCCATTTCCTACTCAATGACTCTAGTTCTATTCACAAAAGAACTTTTAAAAAATTCCCTACAAAATGCATACTGAAATGTTCAAGGATGAGATGGTCAGCTATCTGAGATTGGCTTCAGAATAAATGAGGTGGAAGGAGGGGGTATAGACAATGGAGGTTGGCTGAGTATTGATAATGGTGTAACTCAGTGATGGTTTCATGGAGATGTCTTACATTATTCTGTTTTTTTGTATACTTAAAGATTTCCATAATAAAAAAATTTTGAACCACCCAAATAGTGAAGGCCAGTTATTTTGTTCCCACCCTGAGGCTTCATTCATCAAGGGTAAACTTTCCCTGTTCTGCCAATAGAGGAATAAATAAAATAAAAGGTTCAAATACCAAGCACTTTGGCTTCTAAAAATGGCAGAGCCATTTTAATTATATTTTCTAAACAAAACAAAGGTGAGGGGGACAAAAGGCAATTTGTAACTGGGAATTGGACTTATTGGAATTGGAATTCATGGATTTTGAATCCTTCAAATTGTCTGAGAAATTTATTTCCAAAGAAAAATTTTTTTAGTCAGCCTTTTCTAAAAAGCAAATGTAGAAGGAAAAGCTTTTATGTAGTGGTATTATATGACACTGTCTAAAAAATTATATTAAAACTAGTTTAATAAATTCTTACTTTTAAACTATATGACTAGATATTCCAGGTGTCTCATCTTTCTGTTTTCCTTCATTCTTTCCCTTCGTCCCCATCTCATTCCTTAGAAGATTTGAGGTGATGAAAGACAGAATTGTGAAATATATGTTTATTTTGATCTCTCTGTACTCCCGGCTGAATGTATAAATCAGAGAAGATAGCTCCTTACATCACCACAATTTAATATGAACCACACAGACCTCCATCTCCAGTCAAAAAACTTCTCCTGCCTATTTATCAAGGTTCCAAATATTCCACCATTAGAGATTATTTCCTTTTGTCATAAAGACTTTTTGGTCTTCGAACCTTAGCATGATTTGATGGAAATAGTGCCGACCTGGGCACTCGGGGTCCAGTTCTAGCTCTGCCCCTGAGCAAGTGTGTGACCTCAAGCAGGTCGCTTGTCTCCTTGGCTCTGATTTCTCTCACCTACAGAGGTGAACCAAGCATGCTCGACAAGCATGCTGTTGGCAGTTGGGACAGGAAACTCCACCTCACGTTGCAGAATGTCTAGCACTCTTGGGGTCGTCCCATAATGCCAGTAGCCCTTCTCAGTCATCAGAACAGCCAAAAATTTCTCCATGCACTTCTAAATACTTCCTTGGGGAGAGATGCTGCCCACTTGAAGGCCAGATGTTCCATTTTGCTTCTAAAATTCTGTCATTCGACTGCTCCAGCTAACCATTATTGGGACGGATTAGGTGACGGCCAGCTAAGAGACAGAGGTGACATGAGCACACAGAGGTCCCCGAGGGAGATGTTGGAGAGATAAACACAAACTGTGCAAAGAGATTGACAAGCACCTTTCTTCATCTTTCTTTGCTCTTTTCCACCCTCACAGGAGACCGTAATGCCTCCAGGCCACCCCAGATCCTTAACACACAGGAGAATGATCTTATAAACCAAAAGTCAGCCAGATAACTAGTGACTTATCAGTCACCAATCCTAGGCACATTTGTCATTCCAAAGGGATGCACGAGAGAAAAACCCTTAATCTGAAGGGTAAAACTGGAAAATGAAGAAACATTTTTAAAAAAATTTATATTGGAGTATAGTTGATTTACAACGTTGCGTTAATTTCAGGTGTACGGCTAAGCGATTCAGCTGCACATATACATGCATCTATTCTTTTTCAAATTCTTTTCCCATTTATGTTACCACAGAATATTGAGTAGAGTTCCCTGTGCTATACAGTAGGTCCTTGTTGGTTATCTATTTATATGCAGTAGTGTGTATGTGATAATCCCAGTCTCCTAATTTACCTCTCCCCCTTCCACGTTTCCCCTTTGGTAACCATCGGTTTGTTCTTTAAGTCGGTGAGTTTCTTTCTGTTTTGTAAATAAGTTCATTTGTATCATTTTCTTTAGATTCCACATATGAGCGATATCATACGATATCTGTCTTTCTCCGTCCAACTTCCTTCACTTAGTATGATCATCTCTAGGTCCACCCATGTTGCTGCAAATGGCATTATTTCATTCTTCTTTATGCTGAGTAGTATTCCATTGTATATATGTACCGCATCTTGTTGATCCATTCCTCTGTCGATGGACACTTAGGTTGCTTCCATGTGTTGGCCTTTGTAAATAGTGCTGCTATGAACGTTAGGAAGAAACATCTTAAACACTACAATATGCGAGAGGAAGTTTTTAGGACGGGAGCCCACCTCACCTCTCTTAATCACACTATCAGATAAAGGAACTCCTGTGAAATATGCAAACGTCTCCGTGTTTCCTGCAGGTTCAAAATGATAATTAAATAATTCATTAAGTCCACCTGGTTGGGCTGTTGGCTTGTTGTTTGTTTGTTGTGCTAAGACTACTATTTGGACCAACTGTAGGCCCTCTGTCATTTTTTAGGACTGTGGATGGCACGACATTTACTAGTTCTGTTAAGGAGAAAACGGTGGGCCGAGCCCTCTACTCGCAGGCCAGAGCAAAAGGCAAAATGGCTGGATTGGTGAGGTAAGCGGGGGGGGGGTCTTCATCCACTGCTACCCCCACTCAACCCCAAAACCAGCCTCCAAGAAGGCACAGAACCTCATCCTCAGGTGACAGAGTTAGGTATCTCCATTCCTGTTTCCCTAAGGCCTCCTGCAACACATGAGTTTTGGATGATCTCACACGTGTTAGCCTTACATAGCTTGCCTTGCATGTAGATGGCTGTCCTGTCACTAAACACTGATTCCCAGCAGAGTACAGAGAGGAACTACAGAAATATTGGTGATCGGGGCTTCCCTGGTGGCGCAGTGGTTGAGAGTCCGCCTGCCGATGCAGGGGACGCGGGTTCGTGCCCCGGTCCGGGAAGGTCCCACATGCCGCGGAGCTGTTGGGCCCGTGAGCCATGGCCGCTGAGCCTGTGCGTCAGGAGCCTGTGCTCCGCAGCGGGAGAGGCCACAGCGGTGAGAGGCCCGCGTACCAAAAAAAAAAAAAAAAGAAAAAAAAAAAATTGGTGAACTTGTTACAGCACCACATGACACAGAAAGAAAGGTTTGGAATTTGTCTTAATGATCTTCTTGGCCTATTTTTATGGGGTGGCACCTTTTTCAGCACAGTTACTTAGTTTAGATTCTGTTTATTTTTTTCCCCTTATGGTCTTTAAATAAGACACTGGAAATGCCACGCCACCCTCAGAGAGGCAGCCTCTTCCACCAGAAATGTCAGAGGAATGTTCACTGATCCCCACACTCCGTATCTAAGCCGCCCTCAGATCCTGCCATCTTCTTTTCTTCATCTCATTCTCCTCCTCCAGACGCCCCAATTTCCCCTTAGCTGAAGTTCTTTTCATTTCATTCATGTGTTCATTCATTCAGAAAAATGCACTGAACGTTAACACTGTACCCAGCTCTGTCAAAGGTGACAGCAACACTGCAACAAACACCGTCAGGCCAGTGGAGGAGATGGCCACGGAACGGACAGTGTATAGGTGACTATAACATATAGATGACCATAACATATATAGCATATAGGTGACTATAATATATGTATCATATAGGTGACTGTAATATGTATAATATTTAGGTGACTGTAATACACATAACATACAGGTGACTATAATATATATAACCTATAGGTGACTATAATATATATAACAGATGACTGTAATATATATAACAGGTGACTGTAATATATATAATATATAGGTGACTATAACATATATACCATATAGGTGCCTACAGTATATATATATATATATATATATTATATAGGTAAGTGTAATATATATAATATATAATGGGGTAATATATAATGGTATAATGTGCTAATGTAGAGATGGTACAAAACCCTATGGGAGTTCCAAGTACCAAGTGAACAGTTCTGCCCGGGGGTCCAGATCATCACAGAAGACTCGATGTTTGAGCTGAGCCCAAAGAGATTATAGAATTCAGCCAGGAGAAGGGACAGGAGAAATTCCAAGCCAGGGAACATCTCCAGCATGCCTCCAGGTTAATAAGTGCTTTAAGTATCATTCTGCCGTCTTTACCCATCACTTTGACCACATCATCCATCCATTTATTATTTCTTCATTCCACAAATATTTATTTGCAGCAGAAACTCCTCCAGGTACTGCGGATACAGCAGAGAACACGGAGCTCGCATTGTAGCCTGCCCTCCCCCACCCAGATACATCAGGCCTCTCACTCCACTCTCTACTAAGCTCTGTACCCGGCCGTGCTCATCTTTTTCTTCAGCTGCCCTGTATCCCAAGCTCACTTCTTCATGGTACTTCCCTGATCCCAAACGATCCGGTTATGCATGGTCTCACCTTGCTTATTTAGCTGTTTAATTTGTTTTTTAATCACCCACTGTTTCTCCTAATGCTCAAATCTCCCTCATTTGACAATGTTTTCTCTTTAAAACCATAAACACCTCAAGATTAATGATCACGTTGGACTTGGTGTGTATGGGACTAAATAAGGCATCAGTGCTGGAAATACACATTCAATTTGATGAAATAATAGATGTCTTCTTTCTGAAGACTTTCAAAATATAAAGAATCTCTAGAATGAGTCTCAAAAGCAGTAGAGGAAAGGCGTGCTGTCTTTGGAATCATCTAAACTTGGGCTTGAGTTCCTACCGTACAACTGACTCACCATGTGGTCTGGAGCGATTACTTACCCTTTGTGAGCCTCATCTGTCATCATTTGATAACTGAGGGTATTGGGATCCAGCTTGCTGAGCTGCTATAATAGCAATGATATGTGTGTCCAGTTCCTGGCACATAATAGGTGATCAATAACTAGTAGCTCTTTGCAGATGACACTCAAATCTGTAAGAAGCTCTGGAAGAAAAAGATCAGGTAGGAGAGGAGAAGAAAATTCCAGGCTGGTGGAATGAAATTTATCTAGAAGTTGCAGTTACCTCTACTGTACCTACCGTTCATTCTTCTGAACAATGAGCAGGTTGCTAGCCCAGGGAAGCCCGACTGCCCTCTGCGTAGGTTCTGCCTGTGATGACTCACGTGGGGGGCTCGCACCTGTAGGAGCAGAGCCCTCGATATGGAGAACTTCAAAACCGAAGTGAACATCGCCCCCGGAGCCAAGGTGCAGTTTGAACTTCATTACCAGGAAGTGAAGTGGAGGAAGCTGGGGTCCTACGAGCACAGGCTCCACCTGCAGCCAGGACGACTGGCCAAGCACCTGGAGGTGAGCCCATCCCTCTACGGCTCTGTCCCTCATCTGTGCTTTCTGCCTGTCCCCACTCTTTGTGGTGTTCCATGCCACTCGACACTGCAGGTCAGGGTGGCGTGCAGAAAGGATTCTGGGTTTGGAGTCAACCAGGCCACTTCCTTGCAGATTTCAATGCCAGCTCATCTCCTTATTAGCTGTGTCAGTTTCCTGTGGCCTATTGGAACAAATGACCACACGCTGGGTGGCTGAAACAACAGAAATGTCTTCTCACACAGTTCTAGAGGATGGAAGTCTGAAATCAACTTGTTGGCAGGGCTACGTGCCTAAAGGCTGCCAGGGAGAGTCTATTCTTGCTTCTCCTGGTATCTGGAAGCTGCTGGCATTCCTTGACTTGTGGCCACATCACTCTAATCTCTGCCCCCCTGGTCATGTCACCAGGGTGTGACCTGTTCTGAGTGTCTTCTGAGTGTCTCGAGTCTCCCTCTGCCTTGCTCTCGTAAGAACACTTGTCGTTGGCTTTAGGGCCCATTGGGTAGTACAGGATGATCTCATCTCAAGATCCTTTATTGCATCTTCAAAGACCCCTTTTCCAAATCAGATAGTAGTCACAGCTTTCAGGGATTTGATGTAGACATGTCTTGGGGGGGAGCTCCATTTAACCCACTACACTGACCTTCCACATGGGACAAGCTATCCTGAGCCTCAATTTTCTCACCTGTGAAAAGGGTACTACAACGTTCTTAGACTCCTTGGTTACAAGTGAGATGAGCTTATGGAATTAGGTGGCAAATGATAGCAGCTCAGTGGAGGCTGAGGTAGTCGTCTTCATCTGCTCCACGTTCCCCGCATTGCACTCCAACTCCCTTCACCTCGAGAGCAGTGCCTGCGGCAGGGCATTGGCTACCAATTTGAACTCACCTCTGCTGTAATCTTCACCTCTTGCCGTGAGAACTGAGCTGCTCTTTTCTTGGCTCGAATCTTATTGACATCACATGACCACTTGTGTAAGAGGCAGAGCAGAACTGGAAGAAACCCAGGGAAGTGCACAGTTCGACCTGCTCTCCATTTGACACATAGGAAGGTGAAGCAGACAGGTTGTAATTTGCCCATTGATGTAGAAGATTCAAGGGGATGAATGAATGGATCATGGTAAAATTCTCATTCCAGTCTTATTTCTAAATAAGAATAGAATGGGGATTTCCCTGGTGGTCCAACGGTTAAGACTCTGTGCTCCCAATGCAGGGGGCCCAGGTTCGATCCCTGGTCAGGAAACTAGATCCCACATGCCACAACTAAAAGATCCCACATGCTGCAACTAAGACCTGGTGCAGCCAAATAAATAAATATTTTTTTTAAATAAATAAGAATGGAATGGAATAGAGTAGACGAAGGGGAATTAAATCCCAGAGAAATGAAGCAATAGAAGGGGAATACTAGGTTGCCCAAAAGGTCTTCAGCCTACATGGTGAGATGCATTGTGTCACACAGAATTTAAAGAACTTGCAGAAGTGATGCTGGAGCCATGCTGGGTCATCTTTGGGAAATCCTGAAGATGAGAAGAACAGCAGAGGACTTAGTAAGTGTACTTCTTGCTCAATCTTGAAATATTTTAATGCTTTGAGTAATTTCTTTCCCACCTCTAGGTAGATGTGTGGATTATTGAACCTCAGGGAATGAGATTTCTTCATGTTCCGGACACGTTTGATGGGCATTTTGATGGAGTTCCCGTCGTATCTAAAGGACACCAGAAGGTACCACAAGCATTGATGTTACAGAGTCTAAGTGGCCACTTAGACTTTGCTCCTGGGTTCTGCTCTCCTCCTCTTCTCTGGGGGATAGAAAAGCCCAGGTGCTGAGCTGAGGGAACTATATGAAGGAACAGTGACTCCTGAGCAAAGTCTAGGGTCTCCCACAGGATATACAGAATAATATTACGGATTGTTTCGTTGCATTTTGACCAGAGTCTGTTCCTTTTGGAGGTCCTGTCCCATTTCCCCCAGGTAATTTCACTTTAGCAGTAGCTAAAAGACAGTTTTCACAGGGACTTGAAAACCACTGGTCCAGTGGTTAAGACTCTGCGCTTCCACTGCAGGGGTGCGGGTTTGATCCCTGGTTGGGGAACTAAGATCCTGCATGCTGCGTGGTGCAGCCAAAAAAAGACAGTTTTCACATAATACACAGTGGATTTTCATTAATCACAGCAAGAAATACTCAGGCTAATTCTCTCTGCCTTAATGGCCAATAGTAACCACCTTTGGAGGGATCGAAGTCCTGTAAGAATCTTTCACCAGCTCTTTCTAGAGCTGGTAGCTGTTTTTTCCATGGGGGGAAAGGGAGGAATTCTTTGAATCTCTTATAAAGGACTGAAACCAGGCCAGCAGCACCGCAGGCTGTTAGACGCCCCCCTCACATGCTTTGGCACCATCCCTTGCATCAACAACGGGACCACCGATGCTGCCCGGATGCAGAATGGCCCTGGACCTCCACCTGTGTGCACGAGAAGGTGCAGCTGTCAACTCCTCACCTGGAGGTGGGGGGGGCGAGACCAGGCTGTGACACTACTGTTCTTTCCAGGCACACATCACCTTCAAGCCCACGGTAGCACAACAAAGAAAATGTTCCAACTGCTCTGAGACTGCGGTAGACGGTGAGCTCGTGGTGATGTATGATGTGAACAGAGAGGAGAAAGTCGGTGAGCTTCAGGTGGGTGAAAACAGACTCTGGGAGAGTGGCCCCGCCAAAGCCAAAGAACTGGTTTTTGTTGAATAACGCCCCCTTCCCCCCACCCACGAATAAACCTCTTTGGCCTCTGGGTAGTTCCCAGCTGCCCAGATGAGTGTCAAGGCTGCAGACAAGGGACTAAAAGCATATTTCTCTAAGTGTCGCCGAGCATTTTATGTCAAGATAACTGAATAAAGGTCATTGGGCCTCATGCCTTTGTCCCAGGAAGGTACGTCTAGGCCTCGAATGAAGAACCATAGGAAGTCACAAAATGGGAATTTTCGATAACCTTCCAAGGCCCTTTGCAATGAGATGATCAAAGAAAGCACAGAGATTATGTTCCCTGTGAGATTTCTTGAGCATTTCCCTTTCCTCTTTTGTCACGTCTTAGATGTGTGTGCATATTTCCCTGTGCTAAAGTAATGAGGCCTTAGTAGCCAAGAGCCTGTGCTTCTCTCCAGGGATGGGGGGTGTGTCGGGAAGTGTCCACAGCTACACACCTGACAGCTGGACACTGTAATGTCCTGGGGGAAGCAACCAAAGGGCAGTGGAAAGAGAATGAGGTGAGCCAGTCTTTAGCACCTACAAGAGAAGATGGGGTGGGGGGGGGGAATCAGGAATCCAGCCCCTCCCATTAACTTCTAGAACAACCCAGACTCCCCAGGGTGCACATCAAGGTCCTTCATGGTCTGCCCGGTGGGTTCTCTGCCCTAACTCCTTGAATTCATCGTGCTGAACCACTTATGGAGCCCTAATTGTGCCGAGGGCCGCACTATCTGGAAGTCTCTTCCCCGGCCTGGCCCCCACCCCCCAGCTCAGTCCAACCCCGACGCTGGCAGCCTAACTGCAAACTCATGAACCCACGTTCAAGTCCAGCGTAGATGCCCTTTCCCTGGGGAAGACGCCCTTGCCTGACTTAGATGCACCGCCACTGGGGGTGTTCTTGGAGCATTTTATTTTTCCTGATCACGGACTTAACAACCTGTGCTGCAAATTGCCTCTTTATTTGTCTGGGTCCTTCATCGCCCGCGAGCCTCAGGAGAGCAGGGACTCTTCCTGATTCACTGTCGGTGAGCAGGGTGCCTGGGACGGAGGCTCTCGATGAAGACTGGGTGGGGTGGAAGGAGTGGAGGGAAATAGCCTAGGAGGTGAACTGCTGAGAAGGCTCAGACCTTTGCAGGGAAGGACAGAGTGGGAGCAGAAAGGAGAAAGGAGAAGCAGGGGGACACCAAGCCTCTGTTCTCTCCTGTCCCCTGTGAGCACCCCTCTCCTCTCTCAGTCCCCAGACCCTCGTCTTCCTACATTCCAAACATTGCTAATAGTTTGGCTCACAAATGTGTTCTGGTTTCCCAGGTATTTAATGGATATTTTGTCCACTTCTTTGCTCCTGAGAACATGGACCCAATTCCCAAAAACATCCTCTTTGTCATCGACGTTAGTGGCTCAATGTGGGGAATAAAAATGAAACAGGTAAGTACCCCTGGTGGGCAATGGTACCTGGGGCTCCCTACCTTTTCTGGTCCTCTCCTGATGATGCAATTGTTCAAGTCCCCTTCCCACAGGGCTTGTCTCAGCTCAGGCTGTTGACAAAGTCACACAGACTGGGTGGCTTCTGAACAGCAGAAATTTATTCAAAACTCACCTTTTTGAAAACTTTCGTGTCAGTATAACCTCTTCTCACTCTGCTCACTCTTCTGCGTCATATTCTTTTGGTTCTTCTGCATATAACACTTTAATACCTTGCCATTGTTCATGAATAACTTTGACACCACTATATGCATTTATTTTCTAATTATGCTGTAATTCCTTGAGGGTGGCCATCCTGTCTCACATCTTCCAGTTCAGAGTTCAACATAGGCTTATTCAGTGTTAATGGTATAGATGCAATTCTAAACAAACAAGGAAATGTCTTATTTTATTCATCAATCTATCCATTCAGCCAATTTGAACCACCAACTAACCATTCATTCATTCAACAACCATTTCTGACCACCCAAGTGTTCACTACTGTTCTAGGATCCAAAAGACAGAAAAGACATGGCCCTGCCCACTGTGCTTCTACCCCAGTACCCAGGTCTCAACAGTGGTGTTTTTGACAGTTTGGGCTGGCTGATCCTTTGTTGTGGGGACCACGCTATACGTTGTAGGATGTTTAGCAGCATCCCTGGCCGCTATCCACTAGATGCCAATGACACCCACCCTTCCAGTCATGACAATCGAAAATGTCTTCAGACGTTGTCAAATATCCCCTGGGGAGAAAATTACCCTCAGTTGAGAACCACTGCTCTAATACAAGAGTTTTTTCACCCCTCCCTCCCTCCCTCCCTTCCTTCCTTCCTTCCTTCCCTCATTTAACAAGTATTTATTAAGCACCCACTATGTGTCGGGCGCTTAGTTCATCACCGAAGTCTGAGATGACTATTACACACCCAAGCGAACATGTTAAGCAGGCTGTTGGCTCTACAGATCTGGTGCTCAGAGGTGAGATATTAAGATAGACACTTTGGAGCCACCAGTATGCAGAAGGTATTCACAGCCATGAGACCAGGTGAGAACGCCAAGGAGTAAGTGTAGATAAGAGAAGAAAACCAAGAGTCAAACTTACACTATTCCAATAATTAGAATAATCTGGGGAGAAGACGAGGAACCAGCAAAGAAGAAAAAGTAGCCAACGAAAGAAGAAGAAAACCAAGAGTGTCCAAGGCTCTGGAAGAAGACAAGGAAGTTATATTAGGAGAGAGATGTGACCAGTTGGTCCAAATGCTGCTCAGATTGAGTCTGATAAGATGAGAATAGTCCACCGGATTTCACTGCAACCTTGACGAGCAACGTTTCAGTGGAGGGATGATGGTGAAAACCTGAATGGAATGTATTTCAGAAGAAGATTTGGAGACAGTATGTTTAGACAGTTCTTTCAAGGAATTTTATTGCAAAGGGAAGCTGAGAAATGGGTACATTATGAGGTTTTTTAAGGAATGAGAAATGATAGCATGTTACTCTGTTTATGGAAATGTACCAACAGAGGGAAATTCAAGATGCAGGAGAGGCAAACGGCAGTTGCTAGAGCCATGTCCTTCAGTAGACGAGAGAGAATGCCATCTAGGTCACATGTGGATGGATTTGCATTAGGCGGAAATACAACTACCGGTTCTTCTACATTACCAGGCAGGAAGGAAAAGTTTATGGGTACAAGTACTGGCAGGTGGGATTTTATGGTGGTGGGAGTTGTGGGAGTTTTCTTCTGATTGCTTGCATTTCTCAGTGAAGTAGGAATCCAGGTCATCAGCTGAGACAGGAGAGGGGGGTGTTGGTGGTTTGAAGGGGAAGGAGACAGGAAGCAATAATTACGTGGTAGTGGATGAGAAGGCTGAGTAGATGCACTTGAGAAATACATTTGATTCTCAGACACCACAAAGGGGCCACCTGAGGCTCATAATCCTTAACTTAAAGTCAAGCTAGTGAGACTGGTCATGCATGACAAAATAAGACAGTAAAAGTTTAAGTATCAAAATACAGACAATACATGTTCAGAATACAGGAGAGGTAGATCTGTGTTGACTCAAGTGGATTTATATGGTTTTCTGGAAAAATTACAGCTTGAGCCACTACTTGAAAGATGACTAGGATGAATTCTTGGTCTTCCTCATTTCATCTTAGGCTTAGAGCTTATGTATTAAGACCCTTCTCTATTCTCTCTCAAAACAGACAGTGGAAGCGATGAAGACCATATTGGATGATCTACGCGCTGAAGACCATTTCTCCATGGTTGATTTCAACCACAATGTTCGAACCTGGAGAAACGATTTAGTCTCAGCTACTAAAACACAGATTGCAGATGCCAAGAATTACATTCACAAAATCCAGCCCAGTGGAGGTAAGTAGGTTTAGCCCACAGCCCAGTGAGAAACTCCCATAGGATTCAAATCTTGGTTCACTTAAGAAATATGATTTCCTACCCCAGTGGTCTTTGCCCAGTCTGCAGTGGTCTGCTTTAAATAATACATTTATTATTAAACAATGAATACTATGGTCATGGTGAAAGCATAATCCATACCCCATCCCACACACGTTTTTAACCATTCCATCCTCAGAAAATGGTGTCAGTAAGTGATACTATCCTTCTTATGACTCGCATAGCAAGAGGAAGACAAATACCATATAATATCACTAAGATATGACACAAATGAACTTATCTATGAAACAGAAACAGACTCACAGACATAGAGAACAAGCTTGTGGTTACCAAGGGTGACAGGGACGTGGGGGAGAGATGGACTGGGAGTTTAGGATTAGCAGATGCAAACTAGTATATACAGGATGGATAAACAACACGGGCCTACTGTATAGCACAGGGAACTATATTCAATATCCTGAGATAAACCATCATGGAAAAGAATATGAAAAAGGAACGTATATATATGTATAACTGAATCACTTTGCTGTAAAGCAGAAATTAACACAACATTGTAAATCAACTAAACTTCAATTTAAAAAAAAAGAAAAAAATCACATATCATAACACATAATTGTTTACAGGACAGTGTCCAAGTATGTCAGCAAGGCTGAATTAGGTAACTTCAGTTTGGTGGTTAACAAAATGACTGGTGCTTTGAAAGGGTTAATTCATCTCTAAGGGAACCATTGACTACAAAGTGAATATTTTATTCCACTGGGGGATCTGGACCAGCCTGGTCAAAATTTAGAAGGCAATCGAATGATTTGGGTACTGAATAAACTATACATGAGTCATCACCAAACAGATGAACCTGAACCCAAGACGTGATTGTTTCTGTGGAAAGTAAGAGTATGTAACAGAACAGCACATTCTACGGCTTTCACAGGGACGAATATCAACGAAGCACTGCTGCGGGCCATCTTTATTTTGAATGAAGCCAATAACTTGGGACTGTTGGACCCCAACGCGGTCTCGCTGATCATTTTGGTGTCTGACGGCGATCCGACAGTAGGCGAGTATCATTTACATTTTTAGTGATAAATATTTTTACTCTTGTTGCTTGGGAGCGTGATTTGCTCAAAATGGGAACTCAGATGCATTTGCCTGAGTGTCTAAGCCATTTTAAAGCCGTGCTTCCTGAAAGAAGGGTTCTTTTGACCCTGAAGCATTCACTCCACTTAAAGCAGTCCCTGGACGTTTGGGGGGAGGACGCTCTTGAATGCCTCAGTTTCACCTCCTCAGCGTGGGGAAACTTGAATTTGAGTCACATGCTGTGAGGATTGCTGATACATACTAGTGCGGTGTGTTTATTTCCTCAGCGTAAGGTGTGCGAGGTGGTGTGTGGAGAGTGTGTGTTGAGGATGTATCCTCTGAGTCTGCAGTGACCTGTTCTCCCACTGTTCTCCAAATTTCCCCCATGTACTCACTGCACCTGGACAGGTTACTTCTCTCTGATGCATCCTGTGTGTTTTCTTATCCACACAACGGCTCGCCATCTCCCTGCTTCTATTACATACACTGTTATTTTCATTTGCTTCATTTGCGTCTTTACACGGACAAGCACCAGTGAGAGTGAATGCTAGATTGCGCTGCAGTCCGTCTTGTAGACAAGGATGTACCTAACTGTGCCTGACACAGCTCAGTGGAAGGAGAACCAGTGATGCGATCCTGACAAGGTACCAGAGTTCTAGAAAGATGGAGAGCAAGGCAGAATGGCAGTTGTTGTGTATTTGTTGTAGATTCAGTGCTTGGATCAGATGACTTTTAAAATTCAATTTTAGAATAAAATCTTAAGGAAATAAGCTTAAAAAATTGTCAGTTTCTTACTCCTGACCCTCAACCATCCAGTTCCTGTCCCGGGAGACAGTCACTGGTTACCAGTTTCTTGTGTGTGTTTCCAGAGATATTCTATGTGTATCTGTATATACATATACACACAAATATGTGAAAATATATACACACACGTACATACATGTATACAGATGCATTCTGCATACGCTGACCTTCACCTTGTTTTTCTCCCCTTTAAAAATGTGCCTTTGAGATCATTCAATATAAACACATAAAGAGTTGCCATGTTCTTTTTTATAACTGCATAGTATTTCAGTTTGAATATACCATAATTTAACCCATCTCCTTTATCTGTGTACATTTAAGTTTCTAATGTGTTGCTATTCCCAATTACGTTGCTATATACCACTGTCCGTCCTTCATTTAAACATGTATGAGGGCATCTCTAGGGGACATTCCTAGAAGTTGAGTGACGGAGTCAAAGCATAGGTGCATTTTGAATTGGGAGAAATTTTGCTAAACTGCCCTCCATGCGTTTTCCTAAATCTTGATAGCATTGGCTTCTCACTCCTTTCCTTCCTGTCATCATCCTTAGGGGAATTGAAATTGTCAAAAATTCAGAAAAACGTGAAGCAGAACATACGAGAAAACATCTCCTTGTTCAGTTTGGGGATAGGATTTGATGTTGACTATGATTTTTTGAAGAGACTCTCCAACGAAAACCGTGGGATCGCGCAAAGGATTTATGGAAACCAGGACACTTCTGCCCAGCTCAAGGTAACTTTTTTTTCTGTTCTTTTTCACTTAAAATCATTCAACTAGCAATATCTGATGCCTAAGATGGCTGAATTTAAGTAAAAATTGTCATTATGTCAGTTATATTAGGTCACAAGAATCGGGGAAGTGTTCTATTCCTTTCTCATGCACCCCACCCCCACTTGTACACCTGCAGTAACAGTGAGATGAGAGGCGGTAAGGTGATGGATACCAAGTTCCCTACTCCCTGAACAGGTCTTGGGAGACACATCACAGCTTCTTGTGTCTCTCCAGTCCCGCTAAGCCATCGGTCCTCCTAATCGTCATGGGCACTGTTCTCCCTTTAAAGTACATTGGCATCTTGGAAATCAACTTCTATAATGCAACACAAGTCAAACTATAGCCTGTACATTTCCTTAAATATAAAGGATATCAATTACTTGTTTATTTTGACTAAATGGGCAAGAAAAAATGAAGGAGAAGAAGAATATACTTTACTCCACCCTCTGTCAGTACCATAGCAGGCACCATATTTAAACCTGGGGACAGGTAAGAGACAGGTTCTAATTTGGGGATATCCACCCAGCTGACTTATTAGGAGAGTCCATGAGCTTTTCATGCTCGTCATAACAGAAAGAAAATATGCTGGGCTCTTAAATCAAGAGTAATATTCTTAACAAAGTCTTGATCGTCTCTGTTTCAGTTCATTGAATAACTATGAGAATTTTCCATAGCTTTCCACAGAGATCCTGGGAGAATAAATTGAGCGATGTCTGCTAAGCACTTGAAGAATCTCAGAGAAAAATGCTTTAGATCTATAAAGTGATATGAAAATAATGATTTCTCTGTTTTTTTTCTATGAATTGTAGAAATTCTACAACCAGGTCTCGACTCCCTTGCTCCGGAATGTTCAGTTCAACTATCCCCAAACACCAGTAACAGATGTCACTCAAAACAGTTTCCATAACTATTTTGGAGGCTCAGAGATCGTGGTGGCAGGAAAAGTTGACCCTGATAAATTGGAGCAGTTACAGGGTATTATCACTGCAACTTCGGTACTTCTACTTATCTGTTTATTCTAAAAATACTAATTGTCCCCTTAGTATACAAGAGACATCTTGTATATTAACAGGCTGATACTCTGAATTCCAAGAATCGTGTGGGTATAATAAAAGCAAAAAGCGAAAGGGAAGGCCTGAGAATATCTGTGCCATCTTCCCAACTATTGTGTAAATCCTGACCTTTTCCATCCCAAACTCTAGAGGTTGGCACTTACTTCCTCTCGTGTATTCTTTTGGGTTATTTTGCATTCCCCTTCCAGTTGCCTGCTACCCTGATTCACTCACAGTAGATCCTTTGGAAAATGTGAATTGATTAACTACAATTCTGCCCCACTGGTGTCTTTCAACTGAACCTTCCACTGTCCAGGCTAATGCAGAGTTAGTCTTGGAAACCCTGGCCGAGATGGATGGCTTGGAGGATTTTCTATCCAAAGACAAGCATGCAGATCCTGATTTCACCAAGAAATTGTGGGCCTATCTGACTATCAACCAACTTCTGGCTGAACGGTAAGAAGACCGTACACCACAGGGATTTGCAAAAGCAAAACACTTGCCTTGGATACTTGACATAATAGACCAAAAAAAAGAGTTTGGAACCAAGAAGGGCAGCAAATTATTACAGGGTTTGGAGTTTTCATTTCCACTGGTTTCAGGCAGTTTTAACTCAAGCTGGGTTCACTCTTTTTTCTCTTTTCTTGACATATAACATGCATACAATAAAGCATGTGAAGTTCATTCATTTTAAATGTACAGTTTAATGAATTTTTATGCACATCACCCACGTAATCAGCACCCTATCCAGACACGGAACAGTTCTTCCATTTCTGAAGTCTCCTTCATTCTCCTTTCCACTCAACACCCACCTCCCACCTCGAGTAGAAATCACTCTTTTGACATCTGTCACTATCAATTAGTTTTGTCTATGATGAAATTTCATATAATGATACAAACTGTATTTTTTGTTTCTGGCTTCTTTCACTCAATGTGATGCCCGTGAGATTCATCCATATCATTGCTATGGGTATCGGGAATTCATTTGCATTTACTCCTGAAAATAGATTATTGTCCAAAGAGAAATTTATGATTATGCAATTCTGATATCATGTAAGTAAGGGCTTCCTATAGGTACCTATTTCATCTCTGCCTTCTCAGCTGACTGGTATTTAAATGCTCCAATATAAAAACTATATTTCTAGAGTAATGTATGGTTCTTTGATCACGTGTATCAGAATTACAGGGGGGTGTTTGGATAAGAAAATTACTGTTCCCCAGCCCGCCTCCACCTATTCGATCAGATTCTTAGGAAGAGGGAGCAGGGTGGTGTGAATGGGGCTAGAAAAAATGAAATACAGCTGTATAACGGTGCTCAGAGAGAAAATCCTTAATGTCAGTAAGATTCTAAAACAGACACAAGTTTGTAAGCTGTGGCTTTAAAGTAAGTGAGAACTGTCCCTGCATCTTTACAGAGGCAACTGGGTGCATGTAAAGGTACATAGCAAATTGCTGCAGACGTTAAATATTGATTTTTAAAAAACAATCCCTGTAAAGTGGGTCAGCGGTTGCCAGGGAGCGGTGGGTGGAAAGGATGAACAGGCAGAGCACAGGGGATGTTTTAGGGAGGTGAAACTACTCTGTATGACACTATAATGACGGATACCTGTCATTATACATTTGTCCAAACCCATAGCATGTACAACACAAAAGTGAACCCTGGGTGATGATGACGTGTAGATGTAGATGTATCGATTGTAACAGATGTACCACTTCTAGTGGGAGATGTTGATAATGGGGGAGGTTGTCGGGTGGGGAAGGGGCAGGGAGTATACGGAAAAGCTCTACTTTCTGCTCAGTTTTGCTGTGAACCTAAAACTGCTCTCAAAAATAACTTATTTAGACTTGTTTCCAAGGGGGAGGGGGAAGGTCCTACTGTATAGCACAGGGAACTATATTCAGTATCCTGGGATAAACCATAATGAAAAGAATATAAAAAAGAATATATATATATATATACATATACATGACTGAAGCACTTTGCTGTACAGTGGTAATTAACACACAGAACACTGTAAATCAACTATACTTCAGTTAAGAAAAATAATAATCTGTTTAAAAATTCCTTAGGACTGCATGGATAGACAAAATACTAAGCTTCATGAAGCCAGTTAATTCTGTTTTACCTCATGGTCCCCAGGGTCCCAGTTGGACCCAGAAGTGGTGGAGTTAAATCTAGTGATGCTGTCCAATGTCTCTGTTTCCTGAGTACAGGAGCCTGGCTCCTACAGCTGCTGTGAAAAGGAAAATTACAAAAACAATCCTGCAGATGTCTCTGGATCACCATATAGTGACCCCCCTCACAGCCTTGGTGATTGAGAATGATGCCGGGGATGAACGCATGCTGGCAGACTCCCCTCCACAAGACCATTCTTGTTGTTCAGGTGAGTCTGCCTACCTGGTGGAGAAATTTTTCATAAGATGTTATGGAAAAACCCAAACGAACTTTTTGGCCAACCTGATATTTTTTTATAAGCCTAAGTCCTGATAAGCCTTGTTGACATAGATAAAAGTAAACAGGAATGGAAAGAACTTGGTTACAGCAGTGGCAGTCACTTATCTGAACTTCTTTGAAGTCATATACAAAACTCATATAGAATCTAGTACTCAAAAAAGTATTTTAATGGTCTATCAGATGACATGTCAGGCTCTTCTCCAATCCTGTTGAAAGCAAAGAATTGAAAACTGTCTCACTTACAAATAGATTTGTTTCCTAGACATTGGAGTTATTCCATTTTGGGGCACTACACCGCTTTTCAAATGGACACTTAATTCCTGGGAGGTTTTTGGTGAGGCAGGCAGGAAAAAGGTGTGCCTTCCATTTCTAAACTAGGAGAAAGGGTTTTCTTGGGAAAAATATATATGGAAGCTAAGAAGCTCAAAATTGCCCTAAAAGCTATTCACGATCTCTGTGTTTCGTGGAATGTCCCAGGGTACACCCAAGGGCACGTGTGCCCACATTTAGAAGAGCTTGGTTTACTCATCTCTTCCTTCCTCCCTTTCTTAGGGACTGGTCCTGTTATAACAATCTTGAGAATGACCAGCATTCACTGGAGGGATCGTTTTCTGCATTTTTAATTCTGTCCAAGTGAGATGCCAACTTTATGACAGTGGTCCAGGCTTCAGGAAACTCTTACTTCTGACTTCCAGTTACAATAACCTGGAGCCTCACAGCTACATTTATGCAGGGAGAAACTCACGCTAGATGACCTGGCATTTATAGGTGATTTTATATCCCCTGAATAAAATGCCTAGGTGAACTGGCATTTTTTTCTCAGAGACAAGGAGCTGACTGCATATCAGAAAGCCAAATGAATTTTTTTTTTTTTTTTTTTTTTTGCGGTACGCGGGCCTCTCACTGTTGTGGCCTGTCCCGTTGCGGAGCACAGGCTCCGGACGCGCAGGCTCAGTGGCCGTGGCTCACGGGCCCAGCCGCTCCGCGGCATGTGGGATCTTCCCAGACCGGGGCACAAACCCGTATCCCCTGCATCGGCAGGCAGACTCTCAACCACTGCGCCACCAGGGAAGCCCCCAAATGAATTTTTTGCAACCAGTAGGGGATATTGGTTGGTTGGGAAACTAAATCGTTCAGATTGATTGTTTTGTTTTCTTTTCTTTTTTATTGAAGTATAGTTGATTTACAATATGGTGTTAGTTTCAGGTGTACAGCAAAATGATTCCATTATATATATATATGTATTTTCAGATTATTTTCCATTATAGGTTATTATAAGATATTGAATATCGTGTTATACAGTAAATCCTTATTGCTTTCTGATTGTCATTTGGTGAGTAGATAGGAATAGTCCAAGAAGATGCCATCCAGAGTCTGGCTGGACCTCATCTCCCCAGTTTATGGTGAAGGCACAAGGTCCTTCCCCAACCTCCGAGGGCTGGTTCCTCCTACTACAGACCCTAGCCCAGGACCCAGACTCTGCAGAGAAGCCTACAGCAGGCCCTCACAGCATGATGACAGATGGAGCTGGAAGATAGAGAACTCAGGAATAAAAATAATGGGAGAAAACCTTAGCTGAAAACCTCTGGGGTCTGTCTGCATAAAACAGATTCTTGATATTGTAAGCAATGTCCATGGAAAAGTAAACCTGGAAACTAATGGATACAGTTTTTTCTATGCAGGTGCCCTCTATTATGGCAACAGAGTTGCTCCAAATTCATTCCCACCTTGGGTGAACCCTTCACCGACACCAATGGTCCCAATGCCCGCGGTTGGTGCTCCAGTGCTTGAGACAACCCCTCCTCCACACGTGATGAGAGGTAAGGGAACTTCCACAATGCTTCCACATCCCAGATCTCAATTGGACCATAATGCCATGGAGCATTGGTATACGTTTAAAAAATCCTGGTAAAACTGGAAGCCTTCTATAGGCATCGTTGCCTTCCATGGAAAGAAGATGGCCCCATGTATTAGTCAGCTTGGGCCACAAAATACCATAGACTGGGTGGTCTAAGCAACAGAAGTTTATTTCTCCCAGTTCTGGAGGCTGGGAAGTCCAAGATCAAGGTGCCAGCAAGGTACATTTCATTTTCTTCGTTTGTAGGGAGCACCTGTCTTCCTGTGTGTTCACATGGCCCCTTTGTGTATGCACTGGAGAGAGAGATAGAGGGCAGGCTCTCCAGTGTCTCTTTTATAAGGGCACAAATCCCATCATAAGGGTCCCACCCTCATGACCTTGTCTAACCTTCATCAGCTCCCAAGGCCCCACCTCTAAACACCATCATGTTGGTGGTTACAGCTTCAACATATGAATTGGGGGGGGGGGGACAACACATTCCATAGCACCCCATTTCCAACTGTACAAGGCAAACCCTCTGGGATGGAAGAGATGCACCTCTCGTGTGGGGAGGGCCAATGTGTGTCAATGGAAAGGACATCTTCTTTGGAGATTGTTCATGACACTCATTTGAACTTAAGTTACTTAACATTTCTGCACTTCACTTCCTTCATTTTGAAAACAGGCATCATGATACTTGCGTAGCTGTAAGTACGTATCATGCTGTAAGCTACTTACACAGCTGTCGATTAAATGTGTAACCATCTTTCAGAGCTGGCATGTTAGAGTCACTCAATAAATAGGTGTTTTGTTTGTTTTTGGCCGCACCATGCAGCATGTGGGACCTTAGCTCCCCCGACCAGGGATCAGACCTGTGCCCCCTCCAGTGAAATCACAGAGTCTTAACCACTGGGCCACCAGGAAAGTCCCTAAATAGGTGTTATTATCAATTTTATAATCAAAAATACTTGAATGTTGTTTCCTATATAACTGCATTATCATACATTATTTTGTGAGGTTGTTTGTTAATTTGCTTACTTGATTTTAATCAACAGCATATTTGAAAATCCTAGTTTTGCTCAGCATTTAAAAATCTTTCTACCAGTGGTTTCAGTGGCAGGCATGGGTAGCAGATGCAATCGTGTGAAAGCCAGGAAAATGAATTTCCTCACGAGGGTCCTGGCAGCTGCAGCTGGCTTCCTTGTGCAGATTCTTTCTTTGCCTTCTGTTCGTCAACCTCTGCAGGGTCTTATTTCTCAACCAGAGAGAGGGGCTGCCTGGGGGAAATAGGAAACTATCTTCTCTCCTGTTCCTGGTCTGCACTATGCCTTTCAGTGAAAGGGATTTCCACTGCCTACCCATTGGCTGGTCCCATGTAGAAACCTTGTGTCCCTTTTCTGCCTTTTACTTAGGAGTAAATTTCAACATTCAAAGAAGGAGCACATCCCTCTCCCTCTTGGAAGGTCCAAAGTACCAGCTTAACTCGGGTGGTTTGCAGTTTAAATATCAGAGTAGCTTCTGGTGTAGCTTCTTAGAAATGTGCTGCTTTTCTAGTCTGCTTGGAATGTAAGACCCTTCTATCCAGAAATCCTCAGAACTGATTTCTCAGGACTGTACACCTGCCACTCACCTGACATAGAATTATAACAGAGAGAACACAGCGAGGACTTTGGGTATTTATGATATCTTTAAATATCTTTAATAAGTATCTTGATATTTTAAAACATCCCACCTCTACGACTTAGCTCTGAAATTGTTATTTGGGGGCCCAAAGTGATCTTCTTCTTCACCCTTTCATTGGTGGTGATGCTTCAGACAGAGGACCCTCCACTCCCCTCCCACATCACCTCCAACTATGGAGCTTTGGTGAAGGGCTCTGCATGTGACTCTCAGAAGTGACAGCCTCATAAAGTGGCACATGAGGAGGGAATCAGCCATTTTTACTATGTGTTTCCAACAAGTGGCTTCTGAGAGCAAGATCTGATTGCAGTGACAAGTTCATGAGTCACTTAAACTGTTCCTTTGCAAAATAAAACTTTCATAGAAACATGTAGAGCCCGAGCCAATTTCTTTTGAAGTGTTCTTCTCAGTAAGAATGCAGTGCTTGCTCCGAGTTTCTTGTCTCTGCTGTATGAGGCAACCAAAAAGGACAAGGTCTTGAGAATCAGACAGTTCTGGGGTCAAACTCTGCCCCCATGACCTTGGCCTGGACACTGAAACATCTACAGGTCTCAGCCCACCTTCAAAATGGGGATGATAATAACCTGCAAGGTGGTTCTAAAGTAGGTTCCTGGTTCCTAGGAGAAGCTCGGTAAATGCTGGCTAGTCTTACACCCATTAACCCCAGGTCCTCAATCTCCCTCCAACCTGATCAGAATGGAAGGCTGCACAGACTAACTTCAGTATGATCTTCTGTTTCTGGTAGACGTCTATCCACTCACTACGGCAGTACTGATTCGCTGCTGCTCACCAGTTCTGATGGATGGGATTTAGGTTCATCAAAATGGCAAAACCCATCATTATCTTTAATAAAAGCAATTTCCTTCAAGCCAAGTGATCTCAAAACACCCTATTTGTGTAGAGGAAAGAAGAGGCTATCATAATACGATGATTTTTTTGATGAAAAAAACAAAGAGCTGGGAACCTTTGTTGAGTGTTTTAATAATGCCCTCTCATGCCCAGCTCCTACACTAAATCAATTAACCAAGTATTTATTGACTACAGAGCATGACCTTGGTGGTGTGAGGGGTGCAAAGAAGTACAAGATTTTGTTCCAGTTCTGGATGAGTTTATCCTCCATTTCAAGTTCCCAAACACACACTTGAAGGAGCATATCAGGATGGTTAGGAGAATAGGCATGTAATCAAATGGCGTGGCTTTGCGTCATAACTCTGCCACTTATTAACGCTGTGATGTGACCTCGGGCAGGTCACCTGTCCTCTGCAGGACTGCGGTGAGAATTAGTTAATATTTGCAAAGAGCTTTGTGATAGCATCTAGAAAACAGCAACCTCTCAGACATTTGTTAAAGCACGGTAAGGAACAATTTATTCATGATGGGTGTAGGGACCACTGCATTGGGGTATTGCAGTGCAGGAGGGAGATTAGACTCAACTCTGAACACACCATGGGAAAGTGGGAATTTACAGACAAAAACCAGGCTGAGGTCAGTAAACGGAATATTACTAAGAGGAAACATCAGTGGAAAGGGGGGGTTCTGGTTAAACTAACCTAACAGGATTCTTGCTGAAGGCAGGCCAGGTAATCAGACCTCACTTGAGGTTGGTGGGGGGAGGAGGGACCTGAAGAGATATCAAGGGTGATCAGATTTGGAGGGTGGGGGATTCTAGCCAAACCTACTTAGTAGGATTTTTGCTAAAATTAGACAATGCCGAGAGGAACGTGGAAGTCCAAAAGTTGAGGTCAAACTTGAAGAGTTCAGGGAAGCCTGAGTAGAGTTAGTCCCAGGAGAGAGTCTTTGTCACTCCTTCATTAAATTGTTTCTCTCTTGAAGGTAAAGACCATGACTTATTTATAGCTACACCAAGCGTTGCATAATTCAGAGTTTTGCACATGGTTTGGTTTTTTTCTTACCAAATATTTGTTGAATGGGTAAACAAACAAACAAAAAAGATCAGCCAGAATAATGGTGTCTAGTAACAAAGGAGTACTTTCTTGGGAATAGCTTGATCCTTCATTGCTCTTGGAATTGATCAATATTAATCTGTATGCCAAAAGGTAATATTATGTCTTTTTTATTTTTATGCACTGTGTATGACTACTTAAAAATACAGGTATTTTACCTATCTATACACACAGTCACTGTATATACGCATACATAGTGCATTTGTAGTATATACTATACATATAGTGTGTATGCTTGTGTTTCTTATTCCTAATGTCTTTCTTTTCATTTTTTTCTCTCTAGCCTAGAATATATGTGACAGCTACAAAACGAGTATACATTATATTTGTAAGATAACCTAGAACTCTGACGGCAGCTCCATGAGGAAGGGACAGCGCTTGGACCACTGGGTCCCTGGTGCCTAGAACAGTACCTAGCATATAGTAGGAGCACAATAAACATTTGTTGTTGTGAAATTAAAGATGTTCAGGAATAAAATACTGTTCAAATTAATCTTCCTTTCTATGATTTTGTTTGTTTTCATTTTCTTTGTATATTTTCCAGTTGAAAATGACCCACACTTCGTCATCTACCTACCAAAAAGCCAAAAGAATATTTGTTTCAATATTGACTCAGAACCTGGAAAAATCCTCAACCTTGTTTCTGATCCAGAATTAGGTAAAATAAAAAGATATTATATTAGAATTAGACTACTAGATCATGGTCATTCTTCACTGTCACTACCTGGGATTTCTTTCTTTCCTACCTTAATAAAATCTTATATATATATATATATAATAAAATCTTATATATATATAAGTGAGATATGAATTATAAATATATTCCTAACTATTTGAACTATTCTAGATAAAATACTCTGAGTATGAACTAGCAGAACTTGTGATATGATTAATTTAAACCATAATAAAATAGTTATAAAATGAGAATTATAGAGGAAAAAAATATTATGTAAATCCTGAAGCTAAATAAAAAAATAATTTTCCCATTCTGTCAAGTTTTATAAATTTGAATTATGGTGCCCACATGTGCAAAAAAAAAGAAAGAAAGAAAGAAAGAAAAAGAGCGCACAAGAGAGAAAAAAACATTTTTTTTCCTTGCAGGGATTTTGGTCAATGGACAGCTCATCGGTGCCAAGAAGCCCAAGAATGAAAAACTAAGCACCTATTTTGGGAAACTGGGATTTTATTTCCAACGTGAGGACATGAAAATAGAAATCAGCACTGAGACCATCTCCCTGAGCGGGGGCTCTCGAACATCTGTCTTGTCCTGGTCCGACACGGCCCACGTCCTTAACCAGAGGCAAGTACAGTTACATCCGAATTAGGGCGTATCCTTGACACGTGACTACATCAACAAATCCAGACATGCGTGACACAAACATAAAACTCAAAATCGTCATTTTAAATGTGAAGAAGTCAAGGTTCAGAAAAAATTTTGTTACTTCCTGCCCTGCTCCTGGCAGTAGAGTCTATGTGTTTTGGTCACAGTGTGTCTCAGTGCTAGCCTGGCGCCTGGCATACAGTAAGCACTCAATAAGTACATGTTGGACGTGTGAATGAATCCATCAACTGAAATCCAGCCCAGTGTGTCAGAGTGCTCAGAAACACTATGATTTTGTCCTACGAGTAATATCTTCCCATTAGTATCTGTTCATTGTTGATACGGAAACGTATACATTGACAGAATTTCAGCGCTGGGAGATAAATCAACGTTCTGTGGCCAAAATGTCGTAAAGCTCTTAGAAAACTGGGGGGATTGTACGGGGCAGAGTGAAGTCATATTAGGGGTGGGAGAGGAATGACATTCTAAAACGAGTCTGTTCTGGAATCGTTAACTCCTTTTTGACTTCCCACCAGGGTGCTTGTCTCGGTGAAGAAAGAGAAAACTGTGACTATCACCCTGGATAAAGAGATGTCCTTCTCTGTTTTACTTCATCGCGTTTGGAAGAAGCATCCGATCAATGTCGACTTTTTGGGGATCTACATCCCCCCCACAAACAAGTTTTCTCTTAATGTACACGGGTTGATAGGTAAAGTGTCCGTGGACCGTCTGACAGGTTTGGGACTGACCACCCTAGGTCTCGAGCAACTTTGGCTCAAGGTTAGAACATTTGGTTAGAATGTGGGAAAGTGACAGGTATGGACTCAATGGTTCAGGGAGGACCCACACCCTGGTCTTAATTTATGAAGGTGCCTGAGTGACACACAAAGAGGTCAGTGTCATTGACAGAGTGTAACATTTACCGTTGCTCGCGGTTTCCATAGAAACATGAGACACAGCTCACCATGCAAGGCCACGGGGAGGCCAGGTTTGGGTCAGGAACCAGAACCAGAAGCAGGAGCAGGAGATAGGTCCAGGCCAGAGCCTTTACTGGGGTTTCTGTGGCAAAGACAGGACAGAGCAGGGTAGTTTGGGGTTGGCTGGCTTAATAATTTCAGTGGGCACTGGGCTACAGGTGGTCTTTCCTTGCCTGGCACCTGGCCCTGGAATGATTCCTTCTGGGGCTCCCAGGCCAGAGACAGGAGGCCGGCTCTGGCTTGGTTCATTTGCAGATCCCCGCCATGCTCCCGGCTGAGACCTTTGCTCTCTTCCAGAATTGGCTTTCCCAGGGAGGGGCAGTCTCTCCCCAGCCAGACGGAGTTTTTAAGATGTCAAAACATCATAATATACAGAGAATAAAAAACAAGATTCCTACAACCCAACACAGCAGTGCAGGGCGACTCGTAATGCTATAGCTGGGACTATTTGCTGCTCCAGACAAAGTTGTCCAGGGCTGGGATTTCATCACATACTGGGCAAATTAAGAGAAGGGATGGATACAGTGTAAGTTTTATGCTGAAGATTTTTTTCTCACTGAAGAGAAGCGAACTGGTTTAGGAAGTCTGTGATAACAAGCAGGGCGTCCAGGTCAACCTTCCCTACTTTTTAATTTTATTTTTTATTTTTATTTTTTTTTTGCGGTACGCGGGCCTCTCACTGTTGTGGTCTCTCCCGTTGCGCAGCACAGGCTCCAGACGCGCAGGCTCAGCGGCCGTGGCTCACGGGCTCAGCCGCTCTGCGGCATGTGGGATCTTCCCGGACCGGCGCACGAACCTGTGTCCCCTGCATCGGCAGGCGGACTCTCAACCACTGTGCCATCAGGGAAGCCCCCCTACTTTTTAAAGAACAGTGGCGATTTAAGCATACTGTATAGTGTCACAAACCAAACGTGTTTCTAGATTTGAGCTGTACTCTCAGGTGCTGACCTTTACCCCCACCATCAGAGTGTTCGATTTTACTTGGGGTCCAGTTGATCAGACTCATATGTCAAATGACATATGAGTGAGCAGAATGGATTTGCCCTCAGGAAGAACCCATCCCCATCTGCATCCTTTTCCTCTCAGTACATCTGTCTACCCCAGAAAGTCTAGATGGGGGAACCAAAATGCAGCTTGGATCACATGACCAGCCTGTCCTTTTGTCTTCCCTTGAGTTACATGTAAATAAACGTCTGGGCTTTGTTTCATAGGCCAGTTCATGTATGAGCCAAAGATACATATCTTCAATGAGCGACCAGGAAAGGACCCTGAGAAGCCAGAGGCAAACATGGACGTGAAGGGACAAAAGCTGATTGTCACCAGGTATGTCTCGGATGCATATACTACGGGAACAAAAAGGGCTCCTGTTAGGATTGGACTCACGGCCACGTAGAAGAACAAGAAAAGCCATTTCAAGCTTTACCTGTGTCACACTGAACAGTTCACGAGGAAGAGACACATACATGGCATTGGCATAAGGGCACTGCACGGAGTCCATCCGAAATGCAAAAAATGACCAGGTACATAAGTATGTACCATCAAATGCCAAGATTAATTAATGTACTCTTCTCACCTTCGTACGTTAGATGCCATACGGCCACAAGCTGGATAATTGAAAAAGCAGATCAAAGGAAGAAATCATAAAAATACCTACTCGCCTTAGTGCTAGCGAAAGAATGTGTAGATTTTTACTTAAGCCTAGAGCTTTCTTTTTGAGTACTTATCCACTGAATGCACGTTTGTGTTTGAATCTACTGAATACATCTTGGTGTAGCTTTTCTTACACAAACCGTATCCGTAGGCTTCATTTTGAAGTGAGAACATAGATACCTGTAAAGCACCCTGAGTTTAAACTTTTTACACGTCTTTTTCATTTTTCCCAGTCTTTACGGTTGTCTCACCCAGGCCTAATTTGGTATCATATTAAAGAATTCGGGGCCTTTTTAGAGTTTTTACAAAGCAGCCAACTTTGCTCGATGAGAAATGACTCTTTTGGCACACGAATGTCATTGGCTTCCATGTACTTCATTAAACCATAAAATTACAACAATTAAGCCATAAAATTACAATAATCATTAAGCCATAAAATTACAACAGTAAAATAAAGTTACCACAGAAATAGATTTGTGAACTGAAACTGGACTCTTAGTGAGTATACTTCTCAACTAGTATGGGTTTACCAGAGATCAGTGAGTTACCACTGGGCGTCAGTAAGCGTGTTTCATAGAAGCAACGCTGAGCACAGTTGATCACAGTAATAACAAGTTATCTGAGGTTGGTAAACACACATCTACTCTACGCTAATGACCAAAGGTAAAGGCTGGGCCCCATTTTCTTCTACTGCCAGCACCTCGTGACGCACAGCGGAAACTAACTCGACCTGTGGGCCACGCGCAAAGATGTATGTTTTAAAGCTCATTAATGGCAATACACCGTATAACTTCTTTACCCTTAAGACGAAAACCATGAATGTCTCTGGAACAGCCGGCGTCGCTCCTAAGTAGAACAGTCACCCCTGCAGTCAAGCTGAGACGCACCTCAGATTCATCCTGCAGGGAACCTGTGAGCTGGAGCTTCGTTTCCACCTTCTTTCCATTTGAACGTTATTTCCGCCTCACAGCCTCCCTGCAGTAGCCTCAGCTCCCCAGAGAGCACGATGGCTGGATCCTCTTCCAGCCTCACCAGATAAACACAAGACACCCAGGAAGTTGTGAGTTTCAGATACTTGGGACATACTTCTGTTGAAACATGAGCGGTGTTTATCTGAAATTCAAATTTAACTGGCATCCTGCATTGTTATTTGCTAAATCTGGCAGCTTCTTCCTTGCTCTGGGCTAATTTGGAGACTATACCAGCCCTAGGCAACCTTGAGGACATAGGCCCCAGCCAGTTCCCACTGCCCCCTTGTCCCTTTCCCCATGTCCAGAAAGAGGACTGCCTCAATACATGGGCCTCCCCTCCAAGGCAGCAGGGAAAAAGTAAAAAAGGAAAGTTAATTTGCACTCTTTACCTTCCTGGAAAAGTCCATATTGGTCAATCTCTAGCAGGTTATTTGAATTTCTAAGGACACACTGCTTATTGTCTGTCTTTCTAAACCAAGCCCCTGACTCTGGTGCTTTGTATGACTTGGGGAAGACTTGGGGAACGGGGATGGGGCACGGGGGTGTTAGCAGATACGGTGCTAGAAGGGGGCAGAAAACAGAGAGGGAGAGTGTGTCTTCTTTCTAGATACCCAGGCTGGCCACGCCTGGTCTGTGTCCTGACCACGCCCACTGTTCTCCCTGCAGAGGCCTGCAAAAGGACTACCGGACAGACAGAGTGTTTGGGACCAACGTTCCTTGTTGGTTTGTGCACAACAGTGGGAAAGGCTTCATCGACGGACATTACAAGGACTACTTTGTGCCTCAGCTCTACAGCTTTCTCAAATGGCCTTGAAAAGTTTATAGTTGGGGAAATTCTATGTATAAATACACATTTTTTCCCTGCCACCTTTGCAGTCGTTCTTGAGTTTGAATAATTAAAAACTAACCAGATATCATGGTGGTTTATAAAACCTGTTAACACACCTGAAGAAAATACTTTGCAAAGAAGTTTTAGGATGTTGTTACGTTTTCAGATGGGAAGGTTTGTTAATCGAGGTCGTGCAGAGGAGGGCTGCACTGGTGAGTCAAGCTGCCGTCCAGACGGAGTCCTGGGTTTGGCATTTACTGTAAGGACTTCACTGTTTTTAGTGTTAGGTCCTCAACCTTGCAACTGAATACATTACTACACTGTCAGTTACATGGGAAATTCAATTATGAGGTTATTTGGTGAACTTGGAGTAAGAACAGGGGAAGTCACCTATCTTAATTGTTTTGTAGTTATATATATATATGAATATAAAGCCCTGTCACCCTCTGTAGGGATAACCTTGCCAAGGTACCTATGATGCCCATGATGCTTTGCCAAAATTCCTTCCTTAGTGTTGGCTTCAGAGACCCATTTTAGTCCAAGAAGCCTGTATTAGGATTCTCCTAAGAGAACTAGTAGGATAGCCATATCATATATACACACATATATAAACGTACACACCTATACAGTTGGCCCTTGACCAATGTGGGGCTTAGGGCTGCCAAAATCCCACACAGTCGAAAATCAACAAACTTTCATCTCTGTATCAAAGACAAAGGAATTGATAGATGACTTAACCAAGGGCAGGAAACTGAGACAGTATAGAACAGATCAGGACTCAAACCCTAGTTTTTTTTTGTTTTGTTTATAAATTTATCTTTTACTTATATTATTTATTTTTGGCTGTGTTGGGTCTTTGTTGCTGTGCATGGGCTTTCTCTAGTTGCGGTGAGCAGGGGCTGCTCTTCGTTGCGGTGCGCGGACTTCTCATTACGGTGGCTTCTCTTGTTGCAGAGCACAGGCTCTAGGCGCGTGGGCTTCAGCAGTTGTGGCACGTGGCCTCAGTAGTTGTGGCTCATAGGCCCTAGAGTGCAGGCTCAGTAGTTGTGGTGCATGGGCTTTGCTGCTCCGTGGCATGTGGGATCTTCTCGGACCAGGACTCGGACCCGTGTCCCCTGCATTGGCACGTGGATTCTTAACCACTGCGCCACCAGGGAAGTCCTCAAACCCTAGTTTTTTGATTCCACATACTGTGATCTCTAATTAAATACAAACTTTTCCCCATACTTAGTTAATTTTAAAGATCTGTAAAATGAAACAACAGGTGCTATATTTGTTTTTTAAAAATCCACATACAGGGGCTTCCCTGGTGGCGCAGTGGTTGAGAGTCCGCCTGCCGATGCAGGGGACACGGGTTCGTGCCCTGGTCTGGGAAGATCCCACATGCTGCAGAGCGGCTGGGCCCGTGAGCCATGGCCGCTGAGCCTGCGCATCTGGAGCCTGTGCTCCACAACGGGAGAGGCCACAATAGTGAGAGGCCCACGTACCGCAAAAAAAAAAAAATCCACATACAAGTGGTCCCATGCAGTTCAAACCCATGTTGTTCAGGGGTCAATCGTATATATGTATGTATATATATATATATGAAGAGATTTATGGAGGCTGGTGCAAGTCTGATCCATTATCATTCTGTGCTTTCCTTTGTTTATAACTTTCCTTTAAATCTATTCTGAAAATGGATATATGTTCAAAGGCCAAAGTGATGAAATTGCACTTAAAAAATTTTAAGGTACATTTTTATGAAGCTTTTGCTCCATAATTTGGTTAAAACAATTTTTCATTTTAGAAAGTAGACAAAACTACCTCTTTTTGGACATACCCAACCAATATTTGAGAAAGCAAGTGATCATCTTTTGACATAATTGCAAAATATTAAACATGTGATTATTTCTATAATTTCCAAGATAACCTCAGTTCTGAAGAGGTAAATAGCATTGTCTTTTAGTTTCATTCCTCTATAAAAATTGGTCACCTATGATTTTTTAAAAAATCTATTACATCTTTTCTATCCCTATTTCAAAAATACTAATCTTAAAATGCTAATATTCAACACAAACTTCAAAAGTGGGTTCGTATACTGGTTACTTTGTAAAAAATTTTGACCTTACAGCTACCTTTAGCTATATAAGGTTAGATCTATTCCCAGTATTTTACATGTGCTCAGTAGTTTTAAAAATAATGATGAAAATCTTGGGGTGTAAATTTACATGCAGAGTACTGAGCAACACAGTCCTAGCAAAAGAAACGATTTAAAATCAAACCCATGTTATTCAAATTATCAAAACTTTTATTAATAGCTGGTGTTTTAAAATTCATTTCCTGTAAAAAATAACCTTATTAATACTGTTCACATGTGTCCCTCTTGAGACCAGAAAATTGCCTTCTCTATATAATTAATTTTGAATTATAAGGGAATAATCAATTTTGAATTTCAAATGAAGAAACCAAATTAATGGGAATCATTGGAAAAGAAGGAACTATTCCACTGTCTGCCTCTTGGTTAGTTCTGAAAGTATTATGCTCTCAGTGATGAAGAAAAACAAGTTGACAATTATCTATGCTTATTCGTTGGACACCTTGGAACCCATTGGTAATTGATCAATATTTAATTTTGTATAAAGCTGGGGTAGTACAGGGCTGGTATTTGTCATATTCCTCTTTAGGATAAAAGCCTATCTTCAAAGCTTTCTGTAAGTATCAATCTAAACAGTTCCCATTAAACCAATTAGATATGTATGTCTTATTGTCAGAACTGTCAGGAAAATAAGAGCCTTTGTTTGAGAAACAAGACTGCGTTCAGGTCATACTTCTGTCGTAAGTTTGTTTGTTTGTGTTTTTAAATATCTGAAAATTAAACAAGGCTTCTTAGAGTCGGAAAATTGGCAATCCAAAGAAATAAGTTAAAAAAAAAAAGGGAATTAGAGAGTGTCTCTATGTGTAGTAAAAATGAACTATGAATCAGTAGTTATTTTAGTATCTAATGGTATGAGGTCCTATGCAAGTCATTCTACTTGCTTTAAAGGATCGCTTAATACCATAAGGAGGAACATCTTCTCTTCAGACTTATCCCAATCGAAAGAGCTGTAAGTGACTCCAAAGACCCAGTAAGATGAAAGTAGAAATTACCTGGCTGCCTAGATATATAAAAATGCTTATATGCTGTAATAATTTAGTAGTCTTATTCCTTTCTTAACACTTTTTCAGGGAATTCCCTGGCAGACCAGTGGTTAGGGCTCAGCAGCCGTGGTCCGGGTTCAAACCCTGGTCAGGAAAGTAAGATCCCGCAAGCGGCAAGCATGAGGCATGGCAAAAAAACCAAACCAACAAACAAAACAGAACAAAACACTTTTTCACACTGGCAAAGTCTACATGGGTGACTTTTTCTGAAATATCCATGTGAGAGAAAGAAAAGTCAAGGACGCTTCCTTTTAATGGTATAGTGATTCAATTACCCAGTTAACGTTTCTGGGGTCACTTCAGTCTACCTAATGACGAACTTACAACAAAGGCTGAGCCATATTCTAATCCTGTGATCCCATTTCACCGGAGTAGGAACTGAGGTATATACAGTTCCTACTTACGTTACGGGTAACAGTAACGGTCTCTCACTGCGGTATGTCAAAGTCAGGGCGGGTTTTTTTTTTTTTTGGCTGCACCAGGTCTTAGTTGCGGCACGTGGGATCTAATTCCCTGACCAGGGATGGAACCTGGGCCCCCTGCATTGGGAGCGCAGAGACTTAACCACTGGACAGCCAGGGAAGTCCCAGGGCAGGTTTTTAAATAGCTACTCCAAATTAGCTAATTTCTGTTTAGCGGCCAATCATTTCATTTGAATATCAATTCACTAAACATTGTCAATTCCTACATGACACCCATCTTGGGCCTACACCTGCTTCTCACCCTTTTATCTCCAGCACCTCCTGCGATCATTTACTTAGGGGAGGTGCTTTAGTAAATGTTTGTTGAATAAATTCACTCAAACGTGTCAGCAAAAACTGATAGGCAGTTAGAAGTACACAAGGGTAAAAAGAACAAATAAGGCAATGGGATCTGACGGCATTCCTAATGAAGAAAACTCAAGGAATTTGGTTTCCTAAGATATCAATGCCAATAATTTGACATGACCTCAAGCAAGCTGGTGAAAAAGAACAGCTTTCCAAAAACTGAGAAGCCACAGACAGAAAATATTTACAAAAGATATTATCTAAGACGATCATCCAAAATATACAAAGAACCCTTAAAACTCAACAGTAAGGAAGTGAATGACCCAATTTAAAAATGGCAAAAGACTTGAATAGACACGATATACAGATGGCAAATAAACATATGGAAAGACGCTCAACATCATATGTCATTAGGGATTGCAAATTAAGACAATGAGATACTACTACACACCTATTAGAATGCCAAAATCAAGACAACACTAAATACTGGCAAGGAGGTGGAGCAACAGGAACTCTCATTCATTGCTTGCAGGACTACAGAACACAACAGCCACTTCGGAAGTCAATCTTACCATTCAATCCAGGAACCACGCTCCTTGATATTTCCCCAAATGAGTTGAAAACTTACGCCTGCACAAAAATCTACACACGTAGGTTTATAGCAGCTTCATTCATAGTTGACAAAACTTGGAAGCAACGAAGATGTCCCTCAGTAGGTGAATGGATAAATAAACTGTGGTATATACAGATAAGGTGGTATTATTCAGCACTTAAAAAAAACAAAAGAGCCATCAAGCCACGAGAAGACGCGTGGAGGAAACAAATGCATATTACCAAGTAAAAGAAGCCAGTCTGAAAAGGCTACATACTGTATGAGTCTAACTATCAGACATTCTGGGGAAGGCAAAACTATGTAGACAGTAAAAAGATCACTGGTTGCTGGAGGCAGGCAGGGGAGGGGGGACGAGCGGGTGGATGTTTAGACTGATGAACCTATTTTGCATGATACCACAATGGTGAACAGATTTCATTATAAATTAGTCCAAGCCCATAGCATGTACAATCCCAAGAGGGAACCCTGACGTCAGCTACGGATGCTTGGTGAGGATGACGTGTCCATGCAGGGTCATCAGTTATAACAGATGCACCATCTGGTGGGGGTGCTGATGGTAGGGAGGCTGTGGCTTGGGGGGCAGGGGGCACGTGGGAAATCTCTACACGTTCTGCTTAATTTTGCTGTGAACTTAAAATTCCTCTAAAAAATAAAGTCTATTTTTTTTTTTTAAAAAAAAGAATAGCTTACGATGCTTTAAAAAGAAAAAAAAGTCAGGGAATTCCCTGGCGGTCCAGTGGTTAGGACTCTGCGCTTCTACTGCAGGGGGCCCGGGTTCAATCCCTGGTCGGGGAACTAAGATCCTGCAAGCCATATGGCTCGGCCAAAAAAATAAAGAAAGAAAAGAAAATAGAGAAAAAAGTGTACATAAGACGTGATTTTAGGTGTCTGCAGTCACTCTGCTTAACATAACCATATTGGCCTCTAAAAACTTACAGGAAAAAAGGTTCTACAGTCTAGCATCATATTTTTGTGCTTCAGACTTTTTTCAATTAAGTTGACCTTCAATAATGCTACTTTATTTTATCCTGCGACAATTTCAGGAAGATGCTGGAGAAAAGAAACGGGGGTGGTAGGGATGAAACATGGTTTTCTAAGAAGAAAACCACTGAGTCGATTCCAAACTTACAGATTTGGGGGAGGCCTATGAAATTTGTCATGTTTTATTTCTCCACTATAATCAGGGAGAACCATTCCCCTTATGGAAATTCCTCAGGTCACAAACGCTCGCCCCCATTTACTGACACTATGCTCACTTCCGTTTATCAAACACCTACTAAGTGCTGGGCTTTACGTCTGACACTCCATATGCATTTTCTGTAGTTCTCACAACAACCCTGCCGGGACACACTATTTTTGACAATTTATACATTAAAAGCATTGAAATTCGAGAACATTAACTTTCCTGAGGTGACTTAGCTAGTGAATAGAACAGCCAAAATTCAACCTAAAGTCTGCCCAACTCCAAAACCCAGCTCCTTTCCCCAGTACGATGCTGTCCAGCTATTTCGGAAACGCTTTAATTCATCCCATAATATTTTCTGTAAAGCTACTGACATCATCCTATTACTATTTCTTTCGCTGCCTCCTCTGTCTCTGTTCACCAGCAAATATTCTCCCGCCTTCTGATAATAGATTTATCACCCCTCCCCTAAGGGTGGGGTTCCAGAGGGATGGCCCATGGGTTGGAATACAATCCAAGTCTGGCCAGTCGGTAGTATTCCAATCCTTTTACTTGGAATGATCTGTCCCGGTGTGGATCCATAAGACTCAATCCCAGGTTTTTTGCTGGAACTGTGACAGAAGGGTAAGATGTAAACCTGGAGGCTGGAGATGCTGGCAGTCATCTTGTTGTTTTGAAAAGTACCTTGAATGAACCCAACACAGAAGCCAGAGATGACAGGGACCCAGCCCTGAATCTGGACTGCTTGCACCCTGAATCTCACTTGAATCGAGGGTCTGCTCCTTCGCAGTTATATGAACTATAAACTTCCTTTTTTTTTTTTTCCATAAGCAACTGTGAGGTGGGTTTCCTGTCTTTTGTATCCCTTCATAATACGCTGCCCTACTTATTTAAAAATGGAGAGCTCACCATTGCTGGCGGGACTGTAAAATGGAGAGCTCACCATTGCTGGCGGGATTGTAAAATGGAGAGCTCACCATTGCTGGTGGGATTGTAAAATGGCGTGGCCACTTTGGAACACGGCCTGGCAGCTCTTCAGAGGTTAAACATGGTATAACGTGAGTGAGTTACAGTATGACTGACTCCAATCCTAGGATCTGAAAACGTACGTTCACACAAAATCTTGTACACGAATGTCCACAGCAGCATTATTCATAATTGCCTCAAAGCGGAAACAACCCAAATCCAGCAACTGATGAATAGTTCTTTAAAAATGCGGTATACCCACATGATGGGTAATTGTTCAATGAAAAGGAATGAGATAGTGATCCGTGCTACAACGTGGATAACCCTTGAAAACATTATGCTGTGTGAAAGACGCTGGTCATAAAAGACCGCATATCGTATGATTCCATTTATATGAAATGTCCAAAACAGGCAAATACACAGAGATGGAAAGTAGATTAGTAGTTGCCAGGGGCTGGGGAGAGAGGGGAGGTTAGGAGTGACTATGGATACAGGGTTACTTTCGGGGGTGATGAAAATGTTTCAAATTAGATAGTGGTGGTGCTTGCACAACTCTGTAAATATTCTAAATACCACTGAAATGTCCACTTTAAATGGGTGAGATTGTATGGTGTGTGAATTATATCTCAATAAAGCTGCTATTCAATTTATAGTTTGACTCTTTAAAATGTAATTATATTTACGGTTCAACTTTACTACTTTACTGATGAAAATAGAAATTTAGAGTATATGAAGGATTTCCTCTAACTATATGATTCTAAATTGTCCTATATAAAACTTTACAATAATGTTCTTTTAATGAAGATAAAAAATCATCAAGGAAATATTACAAAGGAAATAAAAATAACAAAGACAAAATTACATAATTTTGATACTTCATTAGACATAACTAGATTTTTCTGTAAGTTTAGCTAAACAACTATACAGTAATATTTAAATAAATCCATTTGTTTTATACAAAAGAAACACCCTAACACAGTAGAGTCTTGTAATGCCTTTGTGAACACCAATTTGATGCTTTAAGATTTTAATGTGCTGTTAACAAGTCATCAAACTCAGGCAAGTTTAGAAATGTCTTCGTATTGAATTCCTTCAACTCTGCGTCCTTTTAAAGGGCCCTACAAATTAAAATAATTGAAGAAGAGGTTAAGAACACACATGTACTTACAAGACAAGAAAAGGACACACACTTCTGGATCCAAATTTGCCTTTTTCACATCCCTACGATACCACTAAGGTACCTAACAGCTCTACACATCTGTGAATTTTACAAGTATTCTAAAGTATTCTACGGCAACCTCATCAAGAACTGGCCATATTTTCTTCAGTGCTATGTGGCATGTGTTATCTCTAGACCCTGTGGCAGAGACTGGCTAGCTGGTCAGTATCTCCTCTGCTTCCTGGAGAAAGTCACACTTCCTGGCTCCTTCTGTGGTCAGGTATGCCATGAGATGGAGCTCCGGCCCAAGGAAGGGAACAGAAGTGACGTGGGCCACTTCCAGGCCCAGGCCATGCTCCCCTCCACAGGCAACCCGTCATGCTCCCTGCGGCCTGCCTGAAGCACACGGACACGGCAGCTGTCAAAACCCCGGTTGAAGGTGGTAGAGCCACAAGTCAGAAGGACCCTGGGCGCACAAATCACCGCTAAGAAAAGAGCCATTCCCTGATTCAGAAGACCTGTTCTGGACTTCAAAATGAGAAGTTAATGTCTATTATGTTTGTGCCATGATCAGTTGGGTTTTTTTTTAAATAACAAATATTATTTTAAGCAATACAAATCCTCATACTCAAACATATGTGTCTAGTTTAGCTGTGACAGGCTGGTCTTATTACAGAAAATGAGTCTAACCTGAAATACATTTTCTTGTTCCCTTCATATCCAAAAAGGGAAAGGGGAAAGAAAACTGGATTAATGAAAGATGATACCTGTCATAAAAGCTGATACAGCCTGGGAACACAGAGGCTAAGAATATGGGCTCTGGACCCAGACTGCCCAAGTTCAAACCCCACCCTCGGCAGGTGACATAACCCCTCAGTGCCCCATTATCCCCTAGTGGGGAACAGTAACAGTACCCTACATTACTGGCTTGTTGAGAAATATAAATGAGTTAGCACATATAAAGTGCTCAGAATAACATCTGGAACATAATATGCCTATGAGCTCAATAATTCTTTTTTCTCCCGTTGCGGAGCACAGGCTCCGGACGCGCAGGCTCAGCGGCCATAGCTCACGGGCCCAGCCGCTCCGTGGCATGTGGGATCCTCCCGGACCGGGGCACAAACCCGTGTCCCCCGCATCGGCAGGAGGACTGTCAACCACTGTGCCACCAGGGAAGCCCAAGCTCAATAATTCTTAACCCTTATTATTAAATCTTTCGGTTAAAATGTAAAAGTTGGTCCTCTCCACTGCAAAATATAAAATGATGATGGTGACTCTAACCCTGGGCTGAGATTTTAACATTTTTTACCTTCCTTTAAAAAATGCTTTTAAAATGTCTTTCTTTTAATGTACTATAATGATTACATATAAAGGAAATAAGTTCCCAGATAAAGCATGACCCAGTTTGACATCATCAGGTTTAAAGGTCGAAGGTCAATCACACTTCTGTGATAAGAAGGCCAAGCAAGGGATAAAGAAGGGGGGCCAGACTTGGGTTAACTAGGCAAGTATCTAAAAAGTTGGGGCTGGTTTTGAACAATTTGTGAGCTATTTAAAAAATCTGCTTAATAAATGTATAAATTCCAAATCTTATGATACTGATACTAAAATTTAAGATGCCAGAAATAATAAAAATAGGAGAAACCACTCGAAAAGTTCATGTCTTTCAGGGCATTGACTTGGAGAAAACATGCGGACGTAGAGACAAGCTGACCGACATGCACAAACCAGCACAGATATTTTTAATGGAGGCAGGCTGCAAAACAAGAAGAAAAAACCAAAAAATTTGCATGTGGGTTTCTTCTCCCAAGAGTACATGCTGCTTTGCAATCAACCAGAAAGGCTTTCCCTGCGGATAACCTCCGAGGTTCTATCTCGGTCCGGCTCTGAGAGCGATGAAAGCATTAGAGGGGAAGATGGAGCTGTGGGTTCACAGCAAGGCCGGGAAGAAAGCAGTTCTCGAAAAGCATACAGACTGGCAACCAAAGGTGTGGATGGAACCTAGAATATCCTCAACAGTACTGAGTCTTTCTGTTTCCCTTAGATGAAAACATGAAGCGGGATCTAAGTTGGATAGTATTAGGAAACTAGAAAGTGGAGGAGATTCAACCTGCCAAGGAAATACGAGAGTTTCCAGATCTTATGCTGATTGAATCAGAAAAAAAAAAAAAAAAACTGATTTAAAAAAGAACTTCAATCTGTTCATGTTGTCAGATTAATAAATTCCCTACTGACAGGTGACATTCCCTGTTCTTTTTTTTCCCCTTAGAGTTTATGTTCGTTGGTGATTAGGTTAGTATTTTCAAGGACAGGGAAAAAATGCTTAATTTACTGAAATGTGATTTCTTTCAAATAAGAACCTAAATGGTTTTTCTAGAAAGCTTTCCTGAGACACATGTCCTCAAACCAGTTCATAGGTGGGCTCAGGGGACCTAAGAACTCCTTAAAGGGAACACATAAAATTTGGCAGTTTATGTGCAGTTTCTTGCAGAGAGCCCAAAACTTTCATCAGACTCTTCAGGAAGTTGATTATTCCCCCAAACACTAAAACTTCCTGTAGTGGAGATGAAAAAGCTTCTCGTTTAGAGATAAAGATACACGGTGCAGTAGCGCAGGGATCTAAAAAGAATTAGGCAGTTAGGAAAGAACATGTTTCAGACCCTTCCTTCTGAAGACAGCTCAGGTCTCACTCAGCCTCATGTGCAGACCTGTCAGTGGACCATCAGTTCTAAGTCAACGAACAATTTTACTTAAATGTCAGATTTCTTAAAATCTATTTATTGATCTCTTCTACCTTAAATCCTTTATGAAAGAAAGAAGGACATTAGAAAATATTATTGATCTCTGTGGCTTTTCCCCCACTAACTCTGACTATATATCCTCCACTAATCACACTACGGCAGACTGAGTTTTATGTTAGATGTGGGGGAAGAAAACTGGGATATAAAGCTATGTGTAATATATACAATGTTATAAAATAGAAATACTGAAAAAAAACAGACCAAAATATTAATGGAGGTTATCATTTGCCTGGAGGGTTTACGGGCAATTTAAAAAATTATTTATATTAAATTGTATTTTTCAGCTTTTATCCAAGAGTGCTGCTAGAGACTGAATGTTTGTGTCCCTGTCAAAATTCATTCAATACATTCAAAATGTGATGGTATTAGGAAGTGGGGTCTTTGGGAAGTCATTAGGTCATGAGGGCAGAGCCCCTGAGAATGCATTAGTGCCCTTAAAAAGGGATCCCAGAGAGCTCCCTTTCCCCTCCCACCATGTGAGGACACATTAACCAGGAAACAGGCCTTCAGCAGACATCGAATCTGCCTGTGTCTTGATCTTGGACTTCCAGCCTCCACAAACGTGAGAAATAGATTTCTGTTGTTTCTAAAGCCACCCCAGTCTATGGTATTTTGTTATAGCAGCCTGAACAGATTAAGACACATAAGGAATTTCTTTTGTAATCAGAAAATAAAATGCTTTAGTAATGTCGGTCATTAGAGAAAATAAGCTTATAGATTTCCAAATAGGAGAGAAGGCAAACAGAAAACCCAAACTTAAAACACCAATCCGATGAAAAAAAACCATAGCACATTTTAAAAGCGTTTTGAAATTTCCGTCTTTGTGTAAACTATACTTACGGTTTCAATGACTATAGTAGCTGAAAAAGTCTTCTCATTGATGGATTCTAGGGTACCTTCATTTCCTCTGTAGCCTCCATTTAAAACGAGAATTCTTTTTCCTGTAACAGAAAAGGGTTAACACTTAATACAAAGAAAATGGCCACTTTCTTCTACTTTCTTACAGCCAAACGCAATTACACTGAATCAACATAGTAGAAAACAAAACTCTTCTCTTAGATGTCCTTAACCATTTAATATCTGTATGATGCTACAGTACAGTTTGTAGATACTTTGATTACTGTAACATTACAAGACTCCTCATTTTTTCTACTTATTTGTCAAGGGATGTTTTAATTTTATACCAAGGAGTATAAGGTTCTTGGAGGAGATGCCCAGAGCCCAGAAGTAATCAGAAAAAATTCAGCTTACTTTTAATTTCTCTCTTTTTAAGATAAGATGGTTGCTAGTTTCATAAAAGCGTAAATATATGCCTGCTGTTTGGCTGAGCCATTCTATCTCTAAGAATTTTCTCAACAGAAATCATATATCCATACAAAGATCTGTATGTGAATGCTCATATAGCAGGTTTGTTTGTAATGGCCAAGAGCTGTAAACAACCCCAATGTCCATCAGTAGGTGACTGGATAAAGAAACTGGCACATCCACATAATGAAACACTTGGCAATAAAGAGGAATAAAGTATAGATGCACACAACAACGTGAATGAATCCAAAATGATGTACTTAGTGAAAGAAGCCAGACAGAAACACAGGACACGTGGTATGATTTTATTTATATAAAATTGTAGAAAACTATGAGCTAATCTATAGTCACAGAAGGCAGACTGGTGGTTGTGTGGGGGACGGGAGACAGCAGGGAGTGAAGGACTATAAAGGAAACGGAGGAAACTTTGCGGGGTGATGGACACATTTGCTAACTTGATTGTAAGGGTGGTTTTCACGGGAGTATGCATGTGTTGAAAACATCAAATTGTATACTTTATACAGATGCAGTTTATGTTAATTACATCTTACTGAAGCTGAAAAAAAAGTCCACAATTTCTAATCCATAAAATGAATTTTATTTTATGGAGAAAGAATATAGGATCTGATAAACAGAAGTTTTAGAGACTAACATTATCACTGTGCCAGCAATGATACCACCATGAAGAGTCTGCGTCAGAGGCAAACAACCTAACTACAGAAGCATTTATACTAGATATGTGTAAGACAATTAAGGAAAAGAAAATGCAAAATAATACTGACTTTTACTTTACCATCTCAAATAACTAAACAAATATATTAATAATAATCCTAATATGATTGATTTTATCCAGATATGTCTGTGATTTGCTTCTGGAAAGAAAACAAAGATTCTAGAAAGGGAAAATTTATTTATGCCACAAAATAGCTTTCTCAGAGGACTGGCAAACTACCACCTCACCAAGTCAAACTGGGATCAGTTATATTGGCAGTTATATGTTTCTAAAAAGGAAACTCATACCCAGAACTATCAAGTAACGTCAAAAACTAAGGTTTTAAAGAATGGAATCACTTATTTCGATGGTATATTAAATGGTCTGCAAAAAGATTTACCTGGTGCTGGAATTACTGTTTCTAAATGAGTCTGGTCAAGTTTCAGCTTGTCTCCAGAATCAATCATCTTCACGACAGCTGTGTAATTGTCAATTACTTCCTGCCATGTAAAACCAACACTTTTATAACAGAAGAGACATGTGAACACAAAGTCCAAAGGACAGAAATAAATGTAAACAATGAAATTCTAACCAAAAGATAAGAGTAACTTGTTTTAAGAGTAACTCCTTGTATCAATGGAGCTTATTTTCTAGATGCCATATATGACCTCAGGCTATGGTTCTTAAAGAATTCAATTCAAAGCTTAGTGAAGGTTTTCATCTGGAAAGAAAAGGCTGGTGATCTTAGAATAAGACTTTAAGAAATACAATGAGAGGGATAATTCTGTGTCATTTCAAGTACAGTAGGAGGGCAACTTATGCATGCACAAGGGTGGGCTAGCATGAAACTATACTCAGGAAAAGCAAAAGAAAGAAAAAGACTGGAGCATTGATTTTTAAATTTTAAAATCCTAGAGCAATCAAAAGATAAGTCTCTCAGGCAAACCACAAGGAAGTCCTCCTTGGAACTCTGGGGCACTATTACATTGCCCGTCATTAACAAAGGGAATGTACCTTACTTACTAGCAAGGTGCGCTCACTGAATTTTTTTAAGAGGTGCCGATGGGATTTCATACATACCATTTGCTCTAGTAAGAAAGCCGACCAAAGTTAAGTATAAACTACGGTTGGAAATGAAATATTTCTCCAACCATTGGGAAGTCAGCCTTCCTTTCACGGAACCATCAAGAACCTTAGACACACTGCTTCTGTTACTAGGACTTGATTTTTAAGGAGTATCAAAATGGCTTTACACCAGCTCCTTCACCAAATTCCATCATAACTTCATGTTCTTACCTTAACAATCCCCTTTTTCTTATGATATTTCTCTCCAAGTTTTTTGGTTATAATTTTCACTACAATTTCCTGGAAAATAAGAAAAAAATAAAGATGGAAGGAATGATATAAATTATCTTTCCTCTTTTGATCCTTCATTTTAAACATTTTCACCAAAAATCATAGTAAAATGTTAACTGCTTTGCTAAATAAGACATTTTGGAGTTGGAAGTCTTCCCAATGATGGCAGAACATTTCCTTAGTAATCTTTCATTCCTTCTGTCTCTTTTTATTCAACACAGTTGGTTACCAAGAGGAAAAAACGCGTATCTCATGGCTGATTTCCATAGTGAAGATTTCCTGAAATCTAGGACTTTCATCCACCAATCTCAACTCTATTAATCCAGGTCTTTCATAGAGAGCTTCTTTCTTTCTCTCCATTCAAGGAAGAAAAAATGCCAAGGATGTTATATGTTGACATTCACCGCTGACAAAAAAACTCAAGAGAGCAGGAGTCTCACTGGGAACTGCAAGCAACGGAGGCTTTGAGCTAAAGCGCAACACTTTCCACAGTGCTCTCTTCTCATGATGTTGCTTTGGATTTTTGGTAAGACTGGACTCCTCCAGACTAGCTCCAGTTAAAAGCATCGCTCTTCTGAGCATCTAGTTCTCAACGGGAGAGAAATCTGAGTTTATTTCATATTAATGCATTCTGAGTTTGCTTCTTTATCATTGTTTTCCTGATTTCAATTGGCTAATGGCTGACGATGAAAATTAAATCACCTGACTTAATTCCAGATTCACTACAGCAATTCTGTATTTGCTACTTCAAGTGGATACAGCAGAAGTACTAGATGGTCACAAGTACTTCAATAAGCCAGGCTAAACATTACATTAACAAAAACCTAGTAAGGACTTTGGGGGAGAATATTTAACAGCAGAAAAATATGTTTAAGAGAAGGCTTGAATGTTCTTATTCTTAAGCCAGTATTCTATTAAGACTTTCTCAATGAAGCCATATAATACCAACAGCTTCTCTGATTTCTGGGCTAAATTTCTCAAAGGCCCTCATGGGTACACACACTTATAATTTAAACATAATTCATTACTTCATTGTACTATTGACACTTGCTTATAGCACATCTGTCAAAACTTTCTTTTCTGAGTTTAAAAACTAAAGCTCTCCAATCCATCTCTGTGGGCTGCTGGTTATTTTAACACACATACTGCCCATTTCAAAACGAGACACACACTGTTGTGGCCTCTTCCGTTGCGGAGCACAGGCTCTGGACGCGCAGGCTCAGCGGCCATGGCTCATGGGCCCAGCCGCTCCGCGGCATGTGGGATCTTCCCAGACTGGGGCACAAACCTGTGTCCCCTGCATCGGCAGGCGGACTCTCAACCACTGCGCCACCAGGGAAGCCCTGATCTTCACTTTTAATGTAACATTCTCCAAGAGGAGCTAGGAAGAAAATCTGAATAATTTACTATACTAGAAGATTATCAAACTGAAAATAAAATTTTTTAAAAAGTATTGTCAATGCAGGGACTTCCCTGGCGGTCCAGTGGTTAAAGACTTCGCCTTCCAATGCAGGGGGTGTGGGTTCAATTCCTGGTTGGGGAAGTAAGATCCCACATGCCTTGTGGCCAAAAAACCAGGGCGTAAAACAGAGGCAATATTGTAAGGAGTGCAATAAAGACTTTAAAAATGGTCCACATTAAAAAAAAAATCTTAAAAAAAAAAAAGTATTGTCAATGGGAAGAAAACTTTTAGACTAACTAAAAATTTTTTTTTTTTTTTTTTTTTTTGCTTTTGGTTTGTTTTCTTTTTCCTTTAAACCAATGGTTCTGAAAAAAGGTGATTCTAAACATGAGAATCACCTAGGCGGTTAGTGAAAATAGCCATTTCACCCCAGGAGACTGGATAGTGGTAGTATTGAAGCATATATATCTTGGAAAGAAATGGTCTAAATTTTTTTGAATTGTGCTCTGGTTAAGAACTACTGCTCTAAGCAAAATTCTTGATTACACTTTCATAAACAATATATGAAACTATTAATATCAAATGCTAGCTACTCCGACAGGGAAAGCAAACAAAATAATCCATAGATGGTTGCCTCTCTCTAGGTCCTTCCTTTTCTAATCTTGACCCAGACTTCTACTCAGAGACGGAAGTCAGGGAGACTAATGCATCCCAGGAAGTACTGTTTATTAGGGCAGAGTACAACCTAGTGAATATGCCAGGGACATCCTAGCTCACCACTTTCTAAATGACCTTGGGGGAATTACTCAAATAATCTATACCTCAGTTTTCTCACCTATAAGAAGGGAATAATAACAGTAATCACCTTGTAGGGCTGATATGAGAATTAACTGAAATAATTCATATGAAGCATATTTTTTAATAGTTTTTCTTTTTTTTTTTAATTGAAGTATAGTTGATTTACAATGTTGTGTTAGTTTCAGGTGTACACCACAGTGATTCAATTATATGTATATGTTTATCTATTCTTTTTCAGATTCTTTTCCCTTATAGGTTATTAAAAAATATTGAGTATAGTTCCCTGTGCTATACCGTAGGTCCTTGTTGGTTATCTGTTTTATACATAATAGTGTGTAACTGGTAATCCCAAACTCCTAATTTATCCCCTCCCTACTCCCTGCCTTTCCCCTTTGGTAACCATAAGTTTGTTTTCCATGTCAGTGGGTCTATTTCTGTTTTGTAAAGAAGCTCATTTGTATCTATTTTTTTTTAGATTCCACATATAAGTGATATCATATGATATTTGTCTTTCTCTGTCTGGTTTATGAAGCACTTATTCTCTATTTAATACAGCAAGGATTTTCATTTTACATAACTTATTTCATGATCTTTCATGTGATCACCAGGCAAATATTTCCCATTATATAAGAACATAAACTAAGACATGGAAACAAAATTATTTTTAAGCTAGTGAGGGAATAACTATGAAGATTTAAATTAGAACTTTATGCTTTTTGATCTTCAAGATCATTATTAATAATAATAAAAGTAAATCAGAAATTTTCAAATCAGAAATTACCCAAATAATTACTTTCCACTCTCGTGTTATTGATCAAGCCAGCTTCCTTAAGGATAACTAAGATACCCTGAAGGTTTTATGAAAACTTCATATTCCAGTAAGTTCAAAATCGAGCAGCAATAAATAAAAAATATTTAAAGTACTGAAATGTTTTAAAATTATTATGCAATTGTTATCTTAAAAGAATAAGAAATAAAGTGAAATAAGTCAGAGAAAGATAAAAACTATGACATCATTTATATGTGGAATCTAAAAAATACAACAAACTAGTGAATACAACAAAAAAGAAGCAGACTCACAAATATAGAGAACAAATTAGTGGTTACCAATGGGGAGAGGGAAGTGGAGAGGGGCAATAAAGGGATGAGGGAAAAAAAAGTTATTATGGGCTTACATGAAATCATGTGTGTGAAACTTTTGAAAACTGGAAAGCACTACAGAATTTAAAGAATCTTTCTTTCAATAAAAAAAAATTTTTTAAAGACTTTAGTAAATTAGATTAAGAAAAAACGAAAAAACAGAAGCAGCAATAATAAAAAAGCAATAAAAAACAAATCTTTCCTTGAACTTATATAATTAAAACGTGTTTTAGAAAAGGGAACCCTCTTGCACTGTTGGTGGGTATGTAAATTGATACAGCCACTATGGAGAACAGTATGGAGGTTCCTTAAAAAAACTAAAAATAGAACTACCATATGACCCAGCAATCCCACTACTGGGCAAAGAGTCATGTACCACAATGTTCATTGCAGCTCTATTTACAATAGCCAAGACATGGAAGCAACCTAAGTGTCCATCGACAGATGAATGGATAAAGAAGATGTGGCAGGTATATACAATGGAATATTACTCAGCCATAAAAAGAAACGAAATTGAGTTATTTGTAGTGAGGTGGTTGGACCTAGAGTCTGTCATACAGAGTGAAGTAAGTCAGAAAGAGAAAAATAAATACCATATGCTAACACATATATATGGAATCTAAAAAAAAAAATTGGTTATGAAGAACCTAGGGGCAGGATGGGAATAAAGACACAGACCTACTAGAGAATGGACTTGGGGACATGGGGAGGGGGAAGGGTAAGCTGGGACAAAGTGAGAGAGTGGCATGGACATATATACACTACCAAATGTAAAATCGATAGCTAGTGGGAAGCAGCCACGTAGCACAGGGAGATCAGCTCGGTGCTTTGTGACCACCTAGAGGGATGGGATAGGGAGGGTTGGAGGGAGGGAGGGAGGGAGACGCAAGAGGGAAGAGATATGGGGATATATGTATATGTATAGCTGATTCACTAACACACCATTGTAAAGCAATTATACGCCAATAAAGATGTTAAAGAAAAAAAAAAAAGCTGTTTTTACAACAAAGTACCTAACTGGGTATTCTTATAGCAAAAACTGAAAATAATTCCAGGCTTAAATTCAAGGTGTCCATACACAAATTTGGCATTAAACTCAAGAAACATTACTGGTCCATGAACATGAAGTAACCCTCTAATAACAATACAACCAATGCTTACAGAGTAGATGCAAAGACAAGTCATTAAAGTTATAAATCTATCTACAGAATTTACAGATATTTAAGAAATTTAGTCATTTATAGCAAATGCTATTTAAATCATTTGCTTAAAAGCACATTTAGAAGTAAGAAGCCCCAGTGGGATACGTACAGGCTGGAGCCAGTAATCTGTTCGGGCAGCTCTTTTCTTCTCCTCTTCAATCTGGAGGACGCATGAGACATTCATAAAATTACCTCTTTAAAATCCTCAATTTATTTCAAATAACATTTCATTTAGCAAAAGAACACCATAAAACACACTTCACAGAAGATCGATATAATTTGCAATCTCTGATAAACACAAACCTTTTTTTGCAATTAGTTTTTGATTGAAAAAAAAAGCAACCTGGATTTAGGAAAATAAGTGATAGGCAAGTCAACTGACCAAGAAGATAAACGTAAACAACCTCTATTGAGTCAATACTGCATCTCCACCTGCCAGCATTACTCTGCCCTATCCCTGCTTCCTCCCCTGGACTGTCATGCGCTGGAAAACAGGTGATGTTTTCAGGGGGCAAAAACATAACTCTTACAGACCAATTCAGCACAGCATAGTTGGGTATACAGTTTGATGGCAAAGAGGAGCTTCCCTGTTTGATAAGGATAATAAAGCCTGTGAATGGAGGGGAAGAAAAACACAACCAGGAGAGAAGTAAATGAAAGGGTGACCAAAAGGAAAACGTGCTGACCAGCTGACCTGGCTGTATCTCACACCTTTTTCTTTCTCAACTGCTCAGTTAACCCTAAGTACCTACTTTCAAAGGGACTGAACAATGTCACTCTTTGGTTGATTCAAAACCTCATCTTAATTCCTCCAACTTTCCAATATGAACAAAAAATATTCTAAACTTGACATGGTTATATTCTAAGCAGGTAGATCTGGCTTTCCATTTTACTTTGAATTAAATTAAAATGGCTTACAAGACCTCTGTGGTGTTGCCCGTTTCTCTCTCCAACCTCAAATGCCACCACTCTTGTGCTTACCATGCTCTAGCCACCTGGATCTTCCCTTTGGATGCTGAGCTAGAGATCTCCCCTGCCCTAGTGGGGGAACAAGCTATCTCCCCACTCCCTGCCCTCAGACCTCCTCAGCACATAGCATTTTGTAATTACTTATCCACTGGTTCACTTGGTCGTGGAATGCCTCCTTCACTAGGGTGAAAGCTCCATGACATGCAGGGACTGTTTTTCTCCCTACTCTACACATGCAGGACCTCACATGATGCCCAGCACGTAACAGCAACTCAGTATCTGCTGAATGATGTAATGACTACATCTCACAGCGTACACACGTTATATTATACTTTAAGCTTTTCTAACTGTCCTGCATTGTGTGAGGACTCAGTAACAGGGAAGACCAAACAGTTACTCCCATCCCTTGACAAATGAAAAGGAATGAGGAGACCAGAGGAAATGATGTTACAGGGAAAAACGTTAGCTTCTTGTACCCATTTATTCTTTCTCTTCGCCTTTTCTACTTATTTCATAAATTTATTGATAAGGGAAGGTGATGTGTTGGAAGGGAGAAAGGAATATTTAGGAATATATTAAGAACCTTCTGCAGAACGGCTCTAGAATTTCAGGTAAATTTAGAGCAAAAGTATAGCCCTAGATCCAGATAATCATAGGTTTTCACTGATTCATCATATAAACTTGGCCATCAGGTTAAATCACATTAAAAATATGTCAGAGGGCTTCCCTGGTGGCGCAGTGGTTGAGAGTCCGCCTGCCGATGCAGGGGACACGGGTTCATGCCCCGGTCTGGGAGGATCCCACATGCCACAGAGCGGCTGGGCCCGTGAGCCACGGCCACTGAGCCTGCGCATCCGGAGCCTGTGCTCCACAGCGGGAGAGGCCACAACAGTGAGAGGCCCGCGTACCGCGAAAAAAAAAAATAATGTCAGAGCTTTCTCTACCAGGCAGGAGGTGGTAAGTGGAAGTCAGAGGCAACAGGAGAGCCTAGGTTGGTGGGGGCATCCATGGAGGATGCCAATTTCACGAAGCCACCAAAGGTGAGCAGAGCTTTCATTTCTGGCTTCAATTACCACTGAGGTTCTCCTAAACTAACTTTATTGACCATAATTTCATGGAGTGTTTTGAAGACAGCACTTGAGGCAAGAAAATAAACCTATCTAAGGACGTTCCAGCCCCATTCAGATGGAACTATACCTAGGCTCTTTTTTCCTAACCTGGTATGAGCACATTTTTCTCACTTTATATTAATCTCATAATTGGTGAAACTATTTAACTTTCCTTGGTTGGAATCACATAATTCCCCTAACAGCTAGAGTTGACAAGCACTTCATAAAGCGTACCTCCATGATTTCATCGAGTGCAGATTTCTTCTTCTTCTTTTCTTTTGACTGAGCTGAGCTCTGGGAAGATTCCTTCCGTTTCACCGATGCTGCGTTCCCTACTGTCTTCAGAGCACTTGGTCCCAAAGAACTGATGGGAAGAGGAACCGTGCTGTTAACAAAAACTGTGCAAAGACGCAGGCTTTATATAATGTGCAAAAGGAACAACACAGAAGATATCTGTTATATGGTTAGCCTCGAACAGATTAGTCAAAACTACAAAGGGCGCGTCTATCACTTACAGGACCGGGAGCAGCGTGAGAACATGGAACCCTTCCTGTCCCCCCACCTTCAGCTAGTGCCACTCTATCAGTGTGGCTGAGTGACGGGTGACAGCATTGGCTTCAGGGTTGGGGCCACCAGGGTTTGATCCTACTTCTGCTGGGACCTTGAGCAATTAACTTTTCTAAGCCTCATTTCCTCACATATAAACGGGGGTAGTAATGTGACCCAACTCTAGCTCGACCGGCAGGATTAAGTGAGATGTTTGTAAAACAGCTGGTAGAAGTCCGGCACATTATCAGTTCTATTTCTTTAAAGCAAAGATCTCAACATCCAATTAAAATTTTTTTTATCGTTCCCAATTGCCTAACGTCATCAGTGTACATTCTACATTTCTGAGCGCCATCATAAAATTGTCACCACAGGCCCCAGAATGCCATCCCTGATGTATTACGTATACTTGTCATTCTGTACACTCTGCTATTGACTGAGCCATGCCCTGTGCTTCAAGCTTTTGCAAATCTGCACATGCCTCTTTTATACCTAAAATAGTCTCTCCATTTATCTCCATTTGCTGAACTTCTTTAAGATCCATTCTTCATGAGGCTTCTTGGAATTTGTTGTTTTTGAACCGCCATAGCACTTTGGGGCAGGCATCCCACTCCACCTGGTATATAATCATTTGTATATATGACTCCTCTCTCACAGTAGGGGAGAGAATATATATATCCACATATATATATATATATATATATATATATTTTCCCCCCCTGTAAAGTAGCAGTAACTATCTTGTGACTCAGATAAAATAGATGCTCCATTAATATTTGCTGACTCACTGAATATTATCAGTATAATTATTTAATTTGTCATACTTGTAAAATACAAAGAACACATATTTGCACAAAGCTACCATGGAAACAAGAAAAAAAGTGTGATTATAGAGAATACAGTAGAGTTAATATTTTCCACTCTTTGGACCTTTTCCTTTAGGCATTTAAAGGCAGCATTAGCTTTATTAGCAGCCGGATGACTGTAAGGACTCCCAGTGGAGCCTGCAGTCAACTTAAATCCCTGCTTCTTATATGGGGAGGCTGCAGGTCAGGACTCCCACACCCTGTCTTCATGGAAGCCATTCTCTCTTTATCTAACTGGAAGGCTTTAATTTTACCCTTGCGATATTTCACTTACTAGGTTTTGTCCCATAATTCAATCCTCTGACATATTTTTAAGTTCTAAGGTTTGTGACAACTGTAAATAATATACATTGGTTGTGAACAGATTAAGTCCAAATAAAGATAAACTCTTCAACATGCTACTCAAAATAAATATTCTTTGAAGTTAAATGTACTTTGAGCTAGGAATCCACTGAATTTAGCAATAATTCCAGATCATAAACAACCACAATATGTCTATATAATAGGCACTAATAATCCCAGCAGAAGGGCAGTTAGGATTACGTGGCTATTTTCGGGTCTAGTAATTACTTCTTCCTTACATGTTCACAAACCACTATTTCCTACTATAATCACTGGGAAAAGCTAGCTACTATTGTGTTCTGAAGATTTTTCTCCACTTTTAGAAAAAACATTTGCTTATTTTTCTGCTTTCTGTGTCTTCTCACATTCTCCATGATTCCTCAAATTTTATCAACAGCGAGTCGTCAAACACATCTATAAATTATTCAATATTTTGGTATTTGTTTCAGTTTGGAAATTTAACCCAATTTAAAAATGGACAATAGACAATTCTCCAAAGATCTATAAATGGCCAGAAAGCACATGAAAAGATGCTTAACATCACTAATCATTCGGAAACTGCAAATCAAAACCACAGTGAAATACTACCCACACTCATTAGGATTGCTATTATAAAAAATTACAGAAAATAACAAGCACTGGCAAGGATGTGGAGAAACTAGAACCCTTGTGTAATTGCTGGTGGGAATGTAAAATACTGCAGCTGCTGTGGAAAACCTTTTAAAAGTTAAACACAGAATTACCATACAATACAGCAATTCCACTTCCAGGTAAATACCCAAAGGAATTGAAAGCAGGGACTTGAACAGGTATCTGTACACCGATGTTCGGAAGAGCATTAATCACAAGAGCCAAAAGGTAAAAACAACTCAAATGTTCACTGACAGATGAATGGATAAACAAACTGTGGTCTATATATACAGTGGGGTATTATTCAGATTAAAAAGGAACGAAATTCTGATCCATGCCACAACATGGATAAACCCCGAAGAGCTTATGCTAAGTGAAAGAAGCCAGACACAAAAGAACAAACACTGTATGATTCCACTCAAATGAGGTAGTCAAATTCATAAAGACAGAAGAGTAGAACAGAGGTAACCGGGGGCGAAGGGGAAGTGTCGTGGGGAGTTATTTTTTAGTGGGTTCAGAGTTTCAGTTTTGGATGATGAAAAGATCTGGAGATGGATACCGGCGATGGTTGCACAGCAATGTGAATCTACTTAATGCCACTGAATCGTATACTTAAAAGTGGTTAAAATGGACCATCTTATGTTATGTATATTTCACCACACAAGAAAACTAAACTGAATAGGAAAAATAAAGTTTTCTATTTAGCAAATGTATTCAGCATTACTAAATGATTAAAATGTGAGAATCATCGGGAATAAAAAGCTAAACAGAAGAGCCCATCAGGATCTCATGATGTAGTGGGAGAACAGATACGGAGGGCATTGCACGGAGAGAGAGCAGTAGATGCAAGCGAGGGTGAGACCACAGAGTGCTTAGGAGACAAATGGCTTAGCAGAGCTGTGGTGCAGATGGCAGGTGGTACGCCTGTAAACGTAACTAGAGGTTATCATATAGACGATGGCCTAAATTGCTGAAAGTCTTTAACAAGAGAAAGACATGGTAAGATTTGACGTTCAGAAAGCTCCTTTCTGCTTGTGATATCAAGAATCTCTTAGAGGGACTTCCCTGGTGGCAGAGTGGTTAAGAATCTGCCTGCCAACATAGGGAACACGGGTTCAATCCCTGGTCCGGGAAGATCCCACGTGCCGCGGAGCAACTGAGCCCATGTGCCACAACTACTGAGCCGGCGTGCCACAACTACGGAAGCCTGCGCACCTAGAGCCCGTGCTCCACAACAAGAGAAGCCACCACAATGAGAAGCCCACGCACCACAACGAAGAGTAGCCCCCACGCACAGCAATGAAGATCCAACACAGCCAAAAATTAATTAATTAAATTTTAAAAAAGAATCTCTTAGAGCTAAAATGTAAATGAAAAATATAAAGAATGTTGATGAGACATGATGAAGGATAGTATTCTAAAAGATTAATAAAACGGATAATAAATTTAAGTACCTCGTTGAAAAGAATATTCTAGAAAAACAAAAATTATACAAATGATAAAAATTGAGGGCTTCTCTGGCGGCACAGTAGTTGAGAGTCCACCTGCCGATGCAGGGGACACGGGTTGGTGCCTCAGTCCGGGAAGATCCCACATGCCGCGGAGCGGCTAGGCCCGTGAGCCATGGCTGCTGA